>NC_057799.1:580080319-580116763 GCF_018294505.1 Triticum aestivum | reverse complement strand
TGCGAAGTACACTATAACGAGCCTTGTAGAGGTAATGTGCATGCGCGTACCCTCCTGGGGGCACTACATGCTACACGGGACGACAAAATGCTTTTCCTCTTTCCATCAGTTTTGTCTACCTTCTGATCTTTTTTCTCTTTTCTGTGTTTTACTTCCAGTTTTTATTCTGTTTTTATGTTCTTTTTATTTTAAAATGTTGCCGTTGATTCCATGTTAGTAGGGTTTTCACTATTTTTCATCGTTGGATTTCTCGCGTCGAAATTTTCGAAACTAGATCTCATATTAATAGGTTTTAATTTTTTTTCTTAAAACGGGAAAATAGAAAATGAATACTGAAAAAAAAATCAGAAAAAGGCAACCGAAAACGAATAGCGAGAAAATACTAAAAGCACGGAAGAACAGTTGTGATTTTCACTTTTTTTAAGCACAAAGCGTTTTTTATTTTTTGATCAAAAGGACAGTTTGCTTCTCGTGCAAGTACAACTATGTTTCTCCTGGAAGCAAATTTTTTGAGAAGCAAATCTTTGCTTCCACTAGAAACACAACAGTTTCTCGTGGAAGCATTTTTTTTAAAGCAGAGATGTACTTCACAATTATGTTTCTCCAAAACGTATGGAAAACTAGGCAAAACCCAGAAACAAAAAAAAACATAAAAACCCTGAAAACGCATACAGAAAAATTTAAAAACAAAATTCAAAGAGAGCGTCTAGCACGCAACACGTGATGGCGGCTGGACACACCGCTTGGCACGCTTTTCAGACCACAAAACTGGCCCTTGCGGGGATCCTGCAACGGGTAACCGTTTGTTAGATAGTTTCCTGAATAAGTTATTCTTAGATAGTGATCATGCGTGTACCTTAATGGATGCATTTCATGCTATATGGGCAGACCCAATGTGTTCCCTCTTCCCACTGGTTTCGGCAACCTACCTGACCGGGTTTTTCTTGTTGTGTTTTACTTTCCGTTTATTTTGGTTTTCTTCTTTTTAGTTTTTTCTCTTTCCCTTTTCATTTTCAAATCCCTGAACATTTTTTCAAATTAAAGATCCAAAATAAATTTTAGAATTCATGAACATTTTAAAATTAACAATATTTCCTGTCCATATTTTTAAAAAGTTCTTGAATATTTTTTCAATTTGCAAATATTTTGCAATTCCTAGAATTTTTTCTGATTCGCGAACACTTTTTGAATTCACAAACATTTCTTCACATTTGTGAACACGTTTTCAAATTTGCAAACATTTTTCAATTAACACGTTTTGAATTTCCAAATATTATCTAAAATCTTTGAACCTTTTTTTCTAAAAGAAATTGGATATATTTTGAAAGTGTCCCTGTCCAAGGGTCTCTCACCCTGTTGGTTCCTAGTCTAGTAGGCTGGGCTGACGACGCCTAGGTTGTCTCCGTCCTAAGCGACATTGGGCGACCCAGGATGCATTATACGAAGACTTTGGAAGACTTAACATACAAGCCAAAGATACCAGGCAATATATACGAGCAGGAGTAGGGTATTATCTCCACCATAAGAGCCAGAGCCTCTTGTTACCATCTAACCCAATTGCCTAGCCGGGATACCCTACAGAGGGATCTGCCAGATTTAGCTCCGACGTATTTTAAATTTGTGTACATTTTCCAAAATTTAGAGAATATTAAAAAAATCATTTAAAAAAAATCAATAGTAGCCTGTTTTTGGAAAAACATTAGGCTCCAACCGGTAAGCCCAACCTTATGTAGCATTTTTTAGACAAACTCACAAAGCTTTATTCATTTATTAATAATATTTACAGGGATTGCAATAGGATCATAGGGTTAACCTAACCAAACATGGTAGCCAAGCCCCAATGAAAGAGCATGCCTTGTGATATTGTGAGCTTTAAAATTAAAGTTTATAAACTCTTGAACAAAATTACAGGAGGGAAATGCTGAAGAACGTCCTTAGATCTTCTGTATGATGACTCCCTAGCCATGAGAGGTTCCGTGCTTGATATTATCAACCACCACCTTATAGTTCTAGGCAATGTGAATATGCTTGACATAAAGATCTTCCGCTAGTGTCAATGCTTCTCTAACAACCAACGCTTCAAGTGTTGTAGGATCATTCATTCCCCTGTACACAATGGTCGAAACTCCCTAGTGTAAAAAACGCTCTTATATTATGGGACGGAGGGAGTAGTTTTCAAGGTAATCACGACTTTGACTCCACATTCCACAACATCAATGTTAAATTTAACCAGATTACCAGGGGGTGCTAACCAATGAGTCGATGCCAGTGAGCTAGTTCTTGTGCTTGGGGCTTTGACATCCATTGATGTAGGGATCAAAATGGAGCGGAAATGGATGGAACTGAGTGATACCGCATTTGTTTTCAATTTTTTACTAAACCAAATACGAATACATATATACTAGAAATGAATACGGAAATAGATACTACCGGAAACGAACACTGAACGAATACGGCGCGGACACGACAACGAAGACAAGTGTTCACCAGAACTTAAAAAACCCTTGAACCATAGTGAACAACACAAACAAACCAACATATTAAATCAATTCCCTCAAAAACATATTTAATCAATTGTTAACAAGACTAGAAAAATATTAGGATGGTTATATACTTATATTATAAGATATGCATCTGTGCATATTTTTCTTCTAACTTTGGCAACACAAAAAAATGTGGTAATCAGACGGTCAAACTCTATGTATAAGCAAAATACAGTGTATTAGGTCATGTTTTACAAGTAAAACATATTGCAACATCACAAAATAATATGTGAAAGGGAATTTAGGCCGAACGTCCATTGTGGTTACAATCATGGCTAGCTTCGTTGCATGGTACTAGAAGTTGGGCCACATGGCCATTTTACTCATTGTTTAATTGTGTGATGTTTGATGGCGGGCTAAAAAACAGCCATAGCCCATAGTAAAATGAAAAATTCTATATTCAAGGAAACGAAAAGTTTCATTTTCATGCATGTTCCGCCGAAAAATGTCGTTTCATTTTTGTTTCCGTTTCTGCATAAAAAAATTATTTCCATTTTCGCGTTACAAATATCCACTTTTGTTTTCATATTTCCTCCCCCCATTTTCTACCAAAAAGAGAAAAGTTTCCGCTCCATTTTTATCCCTACCTTGAAGCTTAGATTAAAAAAAAGATCCAATGAAGCAATGTGTTGAGAACGACTTTGAAAAATCTCTTCATGAATTGCCTTCCGCCTTGCGTTCCATCTAGCCTACGAAGCCCCTGAATTAGTAGTGTAGCATTATCAGTAGCAGCTATCCTCAAAAAGAAAAAAAATCGTCCGATGGGCCGTCCGACCACAGATGTGAGGTGAGCTATTGCTTTCTATTAACCACTCTATGTGGTAAACAGAAGCTCCCCTATTTGTCGCTCTTTGCGTCAAATTGTCGACCTCTGGCGGTGGTCGGTCTGCTATGTCCGCCATTTTTTTTGGTTCACTAGTTTTTAATTGGTTCTTTATTTTTATTTTCCAAAAAATATGAGTATTTGTTTATTTTTAGGGAAAATATATTTTCATCCCAGAACTCTCTCTCGAAAGTGTGCAAATGGTCTCTCAACTCCAAACCAGCAAACTTACTCCCCAACTTCTCAAATTGGATAACTTTAGTCCTTGATACGGCTTTGGGTGGTTTTACTGATGATGTGGCATGGTTTTGACCGATTCGGATGGTTTCGTTGATGAATTGGAGGATGTCGGCCATGGGATGCTGAGAAACCATGCTCGCTAGTGCTGGTGTTCTAATAATTTGGCCGAGCTCTCTTTGAGCAGCTAGAATTCTTTTTAACATTTTCTAAAGGTGATCATTTTTTTGAACATTCATATAAAACTAAGATCTTTTTTAAAAGCGAAGACTTTTAAAAATCCTAAATATTTTTTGAAATATCAAAATCTTCAAATGTTTTTAGAAAAGGAAATGAAAAAACATAAAAAGGAAAATAAAAAACCAAAAAGAAAACTGGTAAAGAAAAAAATACGAAAATGAAAAAAACAACAGAAAAGACGAGACTGAAACCTTCTAAAGGTTACCGAATAGGATTTTGTAGACTATAGTACACCTAATTGGGTCAGCCCATTTACTTCACTCGTTCCCTCCCTTCTGTGTGAAATAACGACAATTTGACACAGTGTGTGTATTATTGGAGTTGCCTTGTTTGAGATAAAATCCTAAAACCAATTGAGTTTCTCAAAGAAATAATACCCTATGGAAATTGATAACACCTCATTTACGCAACTTGATGGAATAAGCTTTCAGAAAGAGTCTCAAAGGCTTTTTACATCAGTCATCTCTTCAAACCTTCCTACAACTTCTTACTTGCCTTTTGAATTTACCTTCAAAGCGGGCTTTACCTACTTATCTTGACCAAAAAGGAATAGTTAAAAAGGGATGTTATATCCAGACCATAGACTGCATTTCAATTTTCACTTATGAAGGGGGAAAGCTCTACTTAGCATTACCTAGCATGTCTTAGCCCACCTGGGAAAGCAGACCGGGCACTAGGTCTATGACTGACCACTAGAGCCTAGAATAGCAGGAATGAAGGTTGGGAAATACGCAATGTAGAATTCCAATAAGTTGGCACTCGACCGTTCCATTTTTGGCCTCTGGTGATAAAGTCCACTAATTGGTACTAGGTGTAGGATTATTAATTCATTTTCTTGGTCTCTAACTAGAAAAGTAAATGCTTGAGTATGAGAAGCTTCTGGGCCGATGGGTCCATAAAACTCACTCGGATAAGTTGTATTACTGAAAACAACTCTCAAATGGATTTGCTGGTCCATGATGACCAAGTGGAAGCATCCATTCCACATAGGTTTGAGCCTAGTCTTGCATATAGCCTCCAAAATTATTGCAAATCGCCTTAAGGTACTTCTACCTAATATTATTTCGAAGGAGGACTCAACCTTTTTGTCTCGAAATTTTCACGACCAATATTATATCGACATATAAATATTTACATTTCATGAAGATAAATTGGACCCACGAACTAGTTTTTCAACTAGTTTTTTCTTTAGGAGTGAGAGATTACTTTTTCTAAGCAAGGAGTAGCACATGAAAGCTAATGGGTTGGCCCATGGTAGTGATCATGTGCATTATAGCAACAACCTGTCGAGCTATAAACGTAAAATAGGAGCTCCCTAAGCCTACATGACACTTTTCGTTAGCAGTTTTTTGAGTGGTTTTCGTGGTTTCCCTTGTTTTATTTTTCACTTTCTTGTTTTATCTTCTGGTACTTTTTTATTTGAGTTGATATAGTTTTATGTTATTTTCATTTGTTTTGACGTTTATTTTTATTTTTTAAGAAGTAACCTTTTAGGAACATAAAAACTTTTTTACTGATATATGAACATTATTATCCTAGAAATTATTTTTAATAATGTATACTTTTTCCTAATAAATGGAATTAAATTTTTATTTTAATAATATTTTTTAAAAATATATATTTTTACAAAAAACGCACGATGAACATATTTTTCCACAATTATTTTGTAATACATGGGGACTTGTTGGGGTCATTTTTTAAATTATTCAGGAAATTTTAACACTGTTTGTAAATTTTTAAAAGAATCTTTGAATATTTTTTTGGAAATGATCATGTATTTTTTTAAAATGTAGCCTGAGAGTTGACATAGGAGGACACACTTGACATAGCGTTGTTCTTTTAAAAAAGGACACACAAATAGGCAAGAGATGACGCCTCAGAGTTGCATCAGAGAGGATGACTTGAACAACCCTGGTAACTTATACAACTTCTTCATGCTTGATTTACCAATTGCAGAGACACATCTAACAAAAAATAATGCATACGAGTATTTTTGTTGGCATGATTTACAATCTGCGTCAAGTCAAAGATGACTAGCCCAATCCAGCAACAGCTCCATATGTGAAATGCTACAGATGATAGAGATCAATTCCCCAAAAGTCTCCACTTTTAACTTCAGAAGAAGAGAATGCCCCGGATACAAATCTATGATGGAGAGATCCATCATAATCCATTGCAAGTCAAAACACATACTGACGTACCAATTGGTTATACATTAAATCGGACGATCTGTTTCTCAGACAGAGAGAAAACATGGTGAATAATCCAACATACACCGTCACAGTTCTTGAGAGGCGATTGGATATCAAAAGCGAACAAGAAAGTCCAAGTTTTTTAAGTGAACAATAACAGGGGTGTTTTAGCACAGGTAACCACTGTGACATGCAAGCATAGTTTCAGATATGAAGACATTTCACATTACACTGAATATAGATGTCCACACTGACAAGAACGAATGATAAAATTGGCCTGTTTTCATACGATTCATCGACAGGCAACTACAGCAGATTGAAGCTAGAAGGGACATAATAAGTGGGGAAACCCCATTCTCTCTTCCTTATAACATTGTTACGAAGCAAGTGGCTACAAAGAGAAAGAAAAGGTATGATTCATCTCAAGCTTCTACCTTCCCGGTCCTTCCCTCGGGAAAATGAGTCTCAGATTGTGGTCAGTGGCAGGCCAGATGATTTAGGCTCCTGATTCAACTTGCCCACGTGCTTGTGAAATACCTGAAAGCTTAGCATAGCTAGATTGCAAACAAGTGTTCATGTGCAAACAATTATTAAAATCCTCATGAACTTTGGGCAGAGACACTTCCCAGAAACTTAACAAAGTAGCAAGCTAGCGATTGAGCACACACTCAACAAAGTAGCAAGCTAGCGATTGAGCACACACTTGAAGAAGTAAGAGTAGTTTAGGGAGCTTCATCAGTACATGGATGAAAGCCGTGGCAACAACATAAAGCTGAAGCAAAGCGAGCCTTTACATTGATTTAGTTACTACTGTCAATATAGCAAAGCTGAAGCTTCTGCTGTTAATAGTTACACCTGAATTTTGAGTGTGAGTAAAATCTCAGAAATTAAACCATCAGTTGGGGCAAATTCTGGCAGAGCAGGCGTTCATCTCAAAAATGAAAAGATAGAGCTGGGTACGATGGCCCCAAACAACGGATACAATAGAACTTAACAAATGGCCCGGTGGCGCTAAATAGAAAATACAAGACTGATCTTCAAGTCTTGATTCAGTCTTGAGCCGCTTACATCACTCCTCACGTGGCAAGTCGTTGTTTTTCTGGGGCTACTTCCCGATCTGGATGGAGACAGAGGAAGCAGAGCAGACGTAGATCACCAAACTGAAAATGGGAGTCTTGGCTCGGATCTAGCACGTGGTTAGGAGAGCCACCCTGATAGGAGACTTGGCTCGGATTTGCTCCTTCAAGATGTTCCCTGATGACCCACCCCGTCCCTAGGATGCTACTTCTTCAGTAAGGGCCCAAAAACAAACCCAAATCTCACCGGATCTCTCCTGGACAATACCGGATGCACTCATACCGTGTGCTCTGCTCACAAGACAAGTAATAGGTGTAGTGTGTCCAGACCATGCACTCCAGGTCATGGCTGTGTATCTTGTGCATTCGAATCTTGTGTTGTAAACAGAATCGCAGGAATTTTTTTCTCCGAAAAGAAAAACAACATGGCAACAATATTTGGTTCAGATTGCCAATTGGGTATCAAAAGGAAATCAGGAAGATTCTGCAGTGAACCATTGTGGTGTCTTTATTTAATTATGCGTTAGCACAGACAACCAAAAGTGACACCCAAGCATAGGCTCAGATATGAAGATAGTGTTGCAAAGAACTGCATTTCATTTCACTGAACATACATGTCCACACTGAGAAAACGAATGACAAAAAAGTTGTCCTGTTTTCGTACCACTCATCGAGACCTACTACAGACTGAAGCTACAAGGAAATGAGTGCGAAAAAAGTATCCTCTCTTCCTTATAGGCTCTTCATCTCAGGCTGCAAAGACAAACAAAGGGTATGGTTCGTCTCAGGCTTCTCCCTTTCTGATTCTTCCCTCCGAGAAAGAGTCTCAGACCACAGCAAATGGCAGGCCATAGGATTTAGGCTCCTGATTCAACTTGCCCATGTGCTTGTGAAACACCTGAAAGCTTAGCATAGCGAGATTGCAGACAAGTGCTCATGTGCAAACAATTATTAAAATCCTCATAAACTTCGGATCGAGACACTTCCCACAAACTTATCAAAGTAGCAAGCTAGCAATTGAGCACAAGCTTAAATAACAACTCGTATTCATTGCCAGTAAGGAATGGGTTCCATTTTATGAGAGTGAACAGCATCAACAATATAGCCATCAAAGTTTTTGAACACAATCACTAGGAGGTTTGACTTCAATTTCAAGAACAAAAGAGAACACGAGCAACCAACAATTTTATTCCTTTGTGAACCTTCCAAGAGCAGGTTTCTAGTGAGATTACCTCGTCATGATCTGGAATTACTCTCATCACACAATTATAGTCCTCACTGGCCAGTGGCCGGAGCGTTTTCTATCTACTTTATATTTGTGGAAAGCTTATCTGGAGCTTGGTAGGGTAATTCAGAGAATGAGCAAAACTGAAATCTAGATAGTAAAGCTAAATAAGTGTTCCACTCTAGTACAAAGAAGTCTTCACATTCCAGTCATTGGAGAAAGGTAGTGCCCAGGGGATATGGGAACGAATGGACTCATGCCAAAGAAATGATTGAGATGCCTATGCAATGTAAGGTGATCCCGGGATGCTAGTAATGTTCCCGTTATTAATATTGCATAGGTAGTAGTTTGATTAGCCATTCTGCACATGAATATGGAAGCGGCGCAGACTATTTCTTCCTCCTTGAGGATGAACCCTTGATCTTTTGAATGGTGACCCTCTCTCTTTTTCTTTTCTCTTTTTTTCATTTTTGTGTGAGAGAGGTGTCATTTCAGAATGATGGAATTTGGAGGGTTGATGACGATGACAATAAAGCTCTTTCGAATCTTCTCGAACTTTCATGAGTGTGCTTATGGAATAATCGACTAAATATGGAATAGCAAGAGATGCGCTATATAGGTAGGTATGGTGTGAACACATGGAAGAAATGGTTTAATTTTTGAGATTTGTGTATATATGTACACCAGCGGAGTAGGTGATATCCTGATGAAGGAATTCAATGCCAAGTGTTGAAGAGGCTAGCTGTTACGCAAACAGAATGACTGGCTTTCAAGACTTCAGACTAGAGGAACATCAAACTTAACAATACGCACTAAATATTCAAATTGCAATAATCGAGGCTCAAGAAATCTGCTCAGTTTTTGGATTGGTAGGATAGAAAAACAAAATACTCCAGATAAATAAGAGAATAAAATCACCTTCACCATACTTAGCTCGGGAGGTTCTATGAATAAAAATTAGCAAGCTCGAGTCTTTTTGAACAAACAATGTTCATCAATCACCTAGTAACAAGTGTTCACAACCTTTATGACTATATGTATCAGCTGAAAACTCTCTTGAGTTATTTAATTCAGCATGGCAATGAATTCAGAGATTATGAGCGTGCTCAAAAGCTAGACTGCCAACTTACAAAGAAAGCAGCAAGTTCTCTAACTGAGGTCGCATGAGGCAATAAGAGGTTGACAATTGCACATTGGCTACAATCTAGCATAGCTGAGGCGATCATGAATTTCGGCAGGAGGTTGCTAACCTTTCCAAAGACCTGCTAATACTTCATTGTTGAATCCAAACTTGTCCACTTCATTGTTGAATTCCAAACTTGTCCACGGGCCACATCTATCAAGCAATCAAGAAGCTTAGTTCAATCTAAAAAGTTTGGAACTTAAAGATAAATACACAAGTTATCTTTTAGACTTTTATATGGATGCAAAAGGAGAACATTGGACGTACCAGTTGATAGCAACGGGAGATCTGAATTAGCTGCACACAAACACTGATCTGTTAAGAGGGGTATTCTTGTTTCCTGCATTCATTAAATTTCGTTAAGCAACAACAGTAATGAAGGATGCAAGAACACCTCTATTGTCATCAGTGTAGTAACGAATTTAAAAAAAAACTGCAGACCTTAATTTCAGTAGAAAGTCACTGGATCTCCTTGCTTCCACCATTATGTCATTGTCATGTTTTGACCATAACAGCCAAATAAGCCAAGTACTATTGTAAATGCGAAGTATCTAGAGAGCAACCAGAATGAGCACAAGAACACCTGCACAGGAAAGAAAAAAAGTTGAGTACATGAGAAATTTCTTCGAGGGGACAAAGGAACTTTGAAATGGTATTAGCTATATGATGAACAGATTGGATTTACCCGTACTAACCAGATTTATGGATTTCATGTAGGATGAAGATACCACACAAGACCCTCATGTGCCACCTGTGTGTGTGTGTGTGTGTAGTAAATTTTGCAAGGTTAAAAGAATGTACAACTCCAAGATGGAGCCCTGCATAGTAAATAGAATAAACATTTTGTCAGACTTCAGGTCGTGTAGTAATGAGGCAAAGAAAGCGAGAAATTTGACTTGAAACATCGGATTAAGAAGAAGCAAGGTAAATACTAATATGCATCAACTATCTTACAGAGAGTAAACTGTGACATTACATAAATGTACATACCATAACTAAGTATCATTTACGCTCAGAGGGAGGAGCCACTCAAGGCTTTGACGTCGGAAGTCGGAACAGTGTGCCAATGCGGAGAATTGTACAAAGATGGAAGATTTACAACTCCGTGACTCAGCCTGCGCACACTGCACAGTTCAGACTTTTGCAATAACAACAAGAAACAAACTGGGGAAATAATTGATGATTAATGGTGGGGATTGTGTATGTATAAAAACAAGGAGTATTCTTACATGCGGGCCAGGTCTATCATAAACACGTTTAAAATGGATGAATCGGTTGATTTACCCACATGGTAGTTTTTAGTCACAGATCAGCAAAAAAGTGGTAGTTTTTGGGACAAAATCGTAAAGTGGTAGTTTGTAGGCACGGTTCCACGAATTGTGGTAGTTTTTGGTTAAATACTCTATAATAATGGATGGGAAATACAGCTGTATGGGATGATTTAATTATGCATGCATGTATACTAACCAGCTTTACGTGCAGGATGGGAGAAACAAACTGAAGCCATCATGCTTGAGCTGGCAACCTTGCTCTCAGAATTATACGGAGACAAACTGTAGGAGGCTAGAAGAATATGCAGATTGAAGAACCCTGGAAAGTAAATTAAAACAAACCGTTCATTTTTTTAAGATGAAACAGCAGTAACTACGATGAACCAAACAAAACAAAAGAAAATGGCTTCGGTGCTTACAGATTTAGGAAAATAAGCTAGGAAGGAACTAGGATTGAGTAAAAAGATT
The DNA here is from genome assembly GCF_018294505.1 of Triticum aestivum. Taxonomy (NCBI): domain Eukaryota; kingdom Viridiplantae; phylum Streptophyta; class Magnoliopsida; order Poales; family Poaceae; genus Triticum; species Triticum aestivum. The sequence continues at coordinate 580,105,505 of NC_057799.1, read as the reverse complement.
GAAAAGTGTTTTTTTTTTTTGTAATGTACCTTGGATTGGTCAGGTTCTGACTATCGGGATGGTTCCTATCAGCTTGCGGCAATCCATCTTTAGCTCCTTGCTGTTGCCATAGCTGACATCTAACTCTCGCATTGTACTCGGAAGGCCATTCTTGGGCAGCGACTTGATGGCCTCACAGTCTGTGATCACCAATTTTTCTAGAGAGCTCGGGAGGCTGTTGGGCAGCGACTTGATGGCACCCGAGAACTCAATCTGCAATTCCTGCATAGAGCTCGGAAGGTTGGGCAGTGACCGTATGGCCGGACAACCATTGATCCTCAATTTCTTGAGATTGGTAAGGTTGTGAAGCCCTGCAGGGAGGCGCTGCAGCTTGTCTCCATCGAAAAAAAATAGCTCCCGGAGGGAAGTGAGGAGCTGAAGGGCCTCCTCTTGCTCCTCTGTCAAGTGTTCCACCTCCGTGTCGAATCTGAGGTCCAAATTGGTGAGGGTGGAAGTGGAAGAGAGGAGGTTGCAGATGGGCACAGCAAGGACTCCTGCGTAGACGTTAATATTCAGATGGAGGAGCTGGCAGGACTGGGAAAAAACCTCTTTGTCATGTGGCCTTGCTGGATGGGAACCAAGGAAGAGGTCAGAGTCAGCACAGATCTCTAATCTCTTGAGGCTGCCGTGGGCGAGGAGAGGCCATAAGCCCTCGTCTCTTGAGTCCCCCAGTATATCCAAGTATAATTCGGTGAGAGAGGTGAGGTTTGAGAGGGCTTGCAGCGTCTCCATGTGCTTCACACCGCGTAGTAATAGGTCTTGCAGGCAGGTCGGGAAGGGGAAAAAAGAGGAGGGCGAGGACGAACAGGAGGACAGGAATTCAGGGCATTCATGTACAACCAATCGACGGAGGGAGCCGAGACGTTGGAGGCCTCCTCCTGTTGCTGATGTGTGATCATCATCCCGCATTGGATTGGGGAGTATGCTCACCCTTGGGCAACGCCATACCCACAACTCCTGTAGGTGGGGAGGCAAGAGCAGCAGTCCTTCTGCTGCCACTGCTGTTATTATTTCGTCCTCTCCAACTCTTGTCTGTTGCTCCTGCTCTCCAGCAACAGTTTCTGCCTCCTCCGCCACACCCAACCCAGTTATATTCTCACAGTTCTCTATCCAAAACCATGAGAGGTTGGGAAAGAAAGAGAGCAGCAGCGTCAATTCTTTCCAAATAGTTTCACACCCTTTGATCACAACTTCTTCAACTGGAAACTGGTATACGCCACGACACCGATCACCTTCAACCGGCAGCAAGACGCTGCTGCTCACACCCTCTATCTCAATCTTCTTCAGAGATGTAAGCACCTGGAAGTCATCCAGCGGCAGGGGACGGATCTTTTTCATCCGCAACTCATCTAGAGGAGCTAGATTAGAGAAATTCAACCCACTCCACAATACGTCACCCTTTCCCTCAATGTTCAATCTTAACTTCGATTCGTATGAGTACCCATACCACAGGCGCTCAACTGGTCCCACTTGTTCTATATCAGCAGAGCAGGGTGCACGAGTCTGCCAAGGGATGGGAGGCAAGGACTCTAATTTTGGGCAGTCTGCAATGACAAGCTTCTCTAGTCTATGAAACCAAGCCATTTTCTCCTGCGGCTGTGCTTCACAGCAAGTTGGAGTATGTGAAAACGGCAACTCGATGAGTTCAGAACAATGTCTAATGATGAGCACTTCCAAGTGAGAAAAGAGAGAACAAGGGCCATTTCCAACCCATCTTTTTAGACTAGATATGCCACTTAACCGTAGCTTTTTTAGATTATGGAAGCCTGCAGGTGGGATACTACAACCCTGATACTCTTTACCAAGCTCATTAACCATCCAAATCTCTCCTAAAGGTGGAAGGTTTCTCCAAGACACACCATCCAGACAAAGAGTTTCCAAACATTTAACCGAGAGATTCTCACATAGCCATTTTGGGCATTTAGTGCCCCCATGCCCACTAATGTACAACTCTTCAAGATTGCTATGCGGTACAAGACTGCCTAGAACATTTTCTTCCTTTACAGGATCCTTGTTAGGTCGCCTAACATTCCATCCTAATACAAGTCTTCTTAAGTGGTTCTTATGCAACAGTTTGGATTCGTTTGCTTCCTCTTTGGTTTGCACATTTTCGAGATTATAAATGCGAAGTGATCCTCCAATCTCTGCCAATGGCCCTAGCTGGCTAAGTTCAAAACCATTACTCTCCTTTCCCACTCTAAATAATCCCAATTCCTGAATGAATTTTAGTTTTCCCACCCCATAAATGTCAGAATGAAACTGGAGCTTTTCTTCTGGCACAAGAAAATGACGCAATTTCACAAGGTTTCTCATGTGTTTAGTTGAAAAAACACAATGCACCACATTTTGTAGATCAATGACCTCCAAATGATACAATCTAACTAGCGCATTTGGTAAGCACAACTGACAGTCATATACAGACTTGATCCTTAGGTAGCGAAGATGGACAAGTTTTGAAAAGTTCTGCAATATGTCCTCCAAATTATACGATGCTTTGGACAAAAATATGGCACGAAGGGCTGTAGCTTCCTTAAACAATCCACCTAAAGTTTTGACAAAGCTTCCATGGTAATCACCAAATAACATTAAAGTACGTAGGTGTTCAACTTTCAGCCGCTTATCTAGTGCACTTAAATTTCCATCACGGTCTTCAAAAGACATCCTATCCTGTACATCCGTGTTATCTATGGTTATAGACAAGTGACGTACACACGGGGGGATTTCTATGTGCCTCACGCTAGAACTATAGATGCTAAGACATTCATACGATGAAACCTTCACTGCCAACTCATGCAGTAAGTCATGGATGACATAATAAGGACGTCCATCTTCCTTTTTATTCATTTTGAAAAATCCTTGATTTACCAAGTCTGTTAAATAGCACAGTCCAACATCTTCAAGCCTTTTTCTCTTCTGGTCACGTGAATGTAAAATATCTAGTCCAATCCAAAAGTGAACCAACTCTTCGCTACCAAATTCATAATCTTCAGGAAACAAACCACAAAAAGAGAAACATTGTTGTAAATGGAAAGGAAGATGGTCATAGCTGAGCTTTAAAGCTGGCATAATATCATCGTCATTGCTTTCCGATTCCCATTCTTTACTTTCCAGAACGTTTGTCCAGTTTTTCAATGTAAGTTTGTTTCTTAGTAATCTACCAACAGTTTTTGCTGCAAGAGGGGAACCTTTCAGCTTGTCCACTATTTTGCTGCCAACTTCGGATAATTCTGGATAGTCAACCCATGGTTTTTGGTCACCAAATACACATTCTTCAAAGAAAGACTTAATATCGTCACCACATAATCTGTCCAATTCTAGTGAGCATTCAGTTGTCTTAACCAGGTTTGCTACCTCGGGTATTCGAGTCGTGACTATAACCATGTTACCTTTTGCCCCTTCTTTCTTAAACAAATTTAATAGTTTTTTCCGCTCATTCTCATGATGTGTCCACACATCATCTAAGACGAGTAAAACCCTCTTTCCTTTTATTCTTTGCATGATACGTTCTTCATCACTACAAGTGTTGTTTTCATTGTTAACTTTGGGGATCTTTTTCAAAATATCTTTTGCCAACCTATTCGCATTAAAGTCGAAAGAGACACATACCCAAATGGGAATCTGGAAATGGCTTTTCATTTGTTCATATATGTGTTGTGTGAAGGTTGTCTTTCCAATACCCCCCGGGCCAACAATTGGAAGCACAGTAAGTTCACGACATTCACCCTTATCAATTTCATCCACAATAATCTGGTTTTGGCTATCCCTCCCGTATAATTTAGGCTCTATGATTTCTGGGGTGGTTTTGGCTCTGTTTATTACAGCCTCTTGTCCAGGGGTACGACTCGAGCCCAGCAGCTCCAGATTAAGAATGGTGGAGACCATGGCACATACGGGTTTCAGCTGTTCTACGATGTCCCTTATTTTTGTAGACATTTCTACCCGATCAAACTTTAACTTTGGTATTTGCAAGGCATGATTCTTCTGCGGTGCCTTGGGGGACACCCAAGCGCCACAAAGAAATCGCTGCCCATTTCCACACGTGTTGGTGGATTCCAACATGCCCTTGTTAGGATCATCATCGTGGACGGATGGAAAAGAATAGCATGGGAAGTGTTTACCGACAGCGTGGGCAGCTTCACGGGTGCTGGAGGCAACCTTTGGCATGCATCTGCCATGAATCTGGTTGGCGGGTGATGGTGGTGAGCAGCTAATCTCATGAACTCCACAAAAGCGGAAACCTGAGAGGTATCCTTGTTTTCCACCATCGTCTTGCTCAACCTGCGTGGCAGCACGCGAACACACGGGTAACTTGAGCTTATTCACACATGCTCTCACCGTGTGCCGAGCATTGAGGGCGAGGTCTTGGACGAAGCCTGCATCATGTGCATCGGCGGCATGGTAGGTGCCGTCGAGCTCATCTTGGATGCGGAAGTAGTCGAGCTCGTCCAGCACATCTTCGGCTCCATACGCGAGGTGCCGCAACTTGTCTAGCAGCTCGCCCAGGGCAGGGTTGTGGATCTCCCTGCCCCGGACGTTGTTCAGCATCGCCTGCGCGTACAGCAGCTGCATCTTCAAGGCCTCCATGTTTGATCCGAGCATGGAGCTTGCACTCCATGCCTCCAGCACGCCTCCGGACAGTGGGCTTAGAGCCTTGCCCACTACCCAGCTTGCTGCGGAGATGCCAACCGTCGCCATCAATCCCGGTAGATATGGATGTTATAGCCTACGGCGTAAACCTGCATATGAGATTAACCAAGAGTTCAACATCATGGACAAGGTTGGAGAAGCCAGGCCGGCACATCGTGGAATCAGATTAATGTTGCAGGAGAACAGGGCATATATGTAGAGGGAAGACAAGATACATGTATGTGCGTACCAGAGGCTGGCCGGCCGTGCTCCCGCTTCGTGCTCGGACGGCAACGCTACAAATGCAGTGTCACCAGTAGTGTTGGTCTACTAGAGTGCTGGTATTGCACTGATGCTGAGAGAGGAGGACTAGCTAGAAGAAAGGTCAATGGTGGAGTGCTGGGAGGAGAGCCATCTAGCAATGTCCCTTCTGTGAAGCAAGGTGGAAGAAATTTGAAGGCATCACACCTTCACAAGGCCAGCTGTGCCCTGACCTTAATTAGCACCACATGGCATGTCTCTCTGCTTTCATCCTGACGTAGACTTCGTACCCACCTTGCTGTTTCTCAGGACAATCAGTCACAAGCATCCAACGAACACGGTACTGAGTGTGCAGCCAGCACACGTCTTCAATTCTAGTTGTCCTGAATCCCAACCGCATTGTACCTGATCAACAGAGCGGTTGCTTTCAGTGGATGGTGTGGCAATAAACACACCTCAACGAAATCAACCTGCTCCACTTATATTTCAATTATATCACAACTACAAGACAGAAAGCGCGGCAACCACATTTTCCAGCTTCTGGTAATCCCAGCGGCACTGGGAAAGTGTTCAGAGGTGATGGATGGTAAGGGATAACTGGCCTCTTCTCAGGGCATCAAAGACAAAGGCATATATTTGGCCTTTTTCCCGTTTCACTTATTTATTTATGGTGGTTCTGTCATACTTGAATCCGATTAGATGGACTTGATTTTTAGCGCATCCGGCCACATGCAAGCTTGATAGATAGATGATGAAGTACCAAAGTGCTGCAAGTGAGAAAAGGCGCAGTGTTCTCTGCAGAGTCTCTAAACCAATTAACTTACGAAATTCTGCAAGTGAGAAAAGGCGCAGTGTTCTCTGCAGAGTTTCTAAACCAATGAACTTACGAAATTTAGAAACGAACGCATGTATATCCAACAAAACACAAACTGAACCTTTATGCAAAACACAGACACACAGACACACAAACTGAACCAGCTTAGTAGAAGAAAAAAGATCTATCTTGTATGAAAACCACGTCATTTCAAATTACATCGACCTTTGGTAGAAGAAAAAGGCATTGGATGACTATCTCATGACTCTCTAAATACAACTCAACATACTATCCCTCAAGACACCAAACAGGCGTAAAAGCATCATGATACATTGATATGTGCAAGCTAAGCACCTTTTTGTTATAGGAAAGTTTGTCCAATAAACAATGAGGGTATTGCTGAAGGTCCAAGCATCTCAACGAACTCGAATTAACAATGGCGTACTCCACAATAAATGGTGTGAGCTCAGCTTTCGGATCAAAACTCCTACTCACTAATTAATGAATACTGCAAACACTTCACCATAGAAGAAGGCAAGGTTGTGTGTAGAAATCAGATGTTTAAGCATCAAAATATGCTAGCTCAAAAATTACCCAATCAAAATGAGCAAATACCAGTGTAAAAGATCACCTTGTTCGGAAAAAATACTCACCTATAATATGGAAATTGTACAATCCCTTCACTGTTCCTCCTTCCTGATGGAAATCTTGCTGAGAATTAAAATATGAATCCTGAAATTACATCTCCAAGCAATGCAGTGCAAAATCAGTCGCAAGCATCCAACGAAAATAGTACTGGCTGAATTAACAGTTGAAGCATCATCATTGCTTGTGCGCGTGCAGTATGATGAGATGCAACTACTGCTGGGTGTGCAGCCAGCGCACCTATTCAATTCTAGTTGTCCTGGGTCCCAACCGCATAGTACCTGATCAACTGATCAACGGAGTGGTTGGTTTCCGTGATGAACCAACGCTCCAAGCAACGGGTGGGAGGAACTCTATTCACTACAGCAACCGCGGCTTCAATGCACTGCGTCTACAGCGAAACCAAGGACGCCGCTTCAGATCTCGTGCCAACTGCTGTATCCTAGACCAATGCACAATAGCATAGGCACAGGATGCACATGCGTTGATTTCACACCAAGCATAGGTGGTTCTGCAATGCACCAAACTGTAACTGATGTCAAGCAAGGTTACTTCTGACAAGGAATCAAAACATATCAAGTCCTTTTTGGTCTGTTATAAGACAGAAAAGTTCAGAAACAGGCTAATGAGGCAAGTGATGAAGGAGGCCTCGAAATTGAAACAGCTGGAATAATGCTAGAACGCCATTTCGGTGTTGTTAACCCTAAGTATTCTACTCCCTCTGTTCCGAAATGTAGGTCGTTTAAGCGATCGTAGTGTAATTTTCGTCACGTTACGAAATTCTTTCACTTTCCCAATTTTCCCTCCCGCATCGTTCGTTCACTGTCCGCACCGCTCGCTCGCTCAGTCGCTCACAGCGCTAGCTCCACTCGCTCGCTCAGTCGCTCACAGCGCTAGCTCCACTCGCTCTCCCAGTCACTCTCCCAGATCCGCTCGTCGGCGGCCCGCGTCCCCATCGCCAGCCTCCCCTCTGCCACTCCCCCTCGACGTCGGTCTCCCCTCTGCCTCTCCCTCTCGACGTCGCCGGCCTCTTCCACCACCCGTCCTCCAGTCACAGTCTGTATGCGCCGCTGAAAATTTTGATTTTTTTCCGCCGGTGACGAGCTTCTATGCGGTGGAGGCGCGCGGGCGCTCGATCTACGTGCGCCGGTGGATCCACCCCTCCCCAGCTCCTACCTCCACCCCTACAGAAGGCGAAGAAGACTCGGCCCAGCTCCCTCCTCTCCCGGATCCCCAGGCCCAGCACGACGTCGCCGGCGCCCCCGCCGGCGCCCGGGCGCTTGAAGAGGCGGAATCGGAGCTGCTGCTGGTGGTGGAGGCCCCCGGGGGAGGCGCTGGGGGAGGAGGCCTCCGCCGCGTCCTTGGGCGGGCTGCCCAGGCCGTCAGTCCGCGGCGAGCGCAGGGAGCCACTAGTGGCGAACAATTCCGTGGCGGCGGCGCCGGACTACGGGGACTACAGGGAGTTCCTGTCCCATTACTGCAGGTGAGCGATTCGTCTTGTTTTGGTGCCAAGAACCAGTCTTATCCCCATTGCAGCAGGACACCAGTCTTGATTGTTTCGGTGCCAAGAACCTTTGTTTTCTTGCGCTAAATTCAGGCTGTTATCGACCTTGCTGAAGTGATATCCCGTCTGTTATGATGTCTGAGGCAGGTCCACCTACTGCGCTAAGTTCAGTCTTGGAATAGTTACCTTGTGCTGCAATTTTTTGCTGTGTTATAAAGTGATTCTTACTGCTGGTAACTTAGTATAGCTTTGGATTTATGTAACTGCATCAAATGTTCAGTGTTCACCAATCCTCCAGATATCAGATGCTGGATTCTCACTCTGCTATGAATCTTGAGATTCTACTGAAACTCTGCTTATAAAGTGATTCTTGCTTCCAATTATTATTTGGGCATCCCACTGAAACTCTGCTTAGCTAGTGGCTGGTTCTCTATAATGATTGACAATTGCAATGGAGTGAAAGAAATAATGTCTTTTGACTTCACTTTTCTTTTCAGAAATTAGCTAGTCAAGCAACCAAATGTGGTATCTTGTTCTAATTCCTGAGATATTATCGTAAAAGCAGGTTCTGAAGAATGGTGTGGAGGTGAAGTTGAAGAGGAATGCCCTGAGTGTCTTGGAAGCTCCAGCTACTGTAAGACCATGCCATCATTCACAATGTGTGTATCAAAAAATGCTTTAAATTGTCAATAACACAATCAGACTAAATGTGTTCTTCCTATTTGTTTTCACTGCAATCTCAGTACATACTCCCTGTATACAATTTGTGTATCTACTGCAGGTAGAGTGCAGAGTAGCTTCTTTTAAAAGTTGTCGTCTGTAGCTTCTGTTAACTTATGTACTGAAACTTGGGATACTGAAGCTTGTTAACTTGCATAATATTGTGAACTTAATTGTTGCTTGCATATTAGTGACAGCAAAATCATGATAGGAGTAGTTTCTGTAAAATCAGGAGTAGTTTCAGTAAAATCGCGATAGGCCATACAAGTAAAATCGTGTGGAATTTTCCTTAAATTAAAATTAAAATCATGTGGACCTGCTGTTTAGTTTTAATTAAAAATAGGAGTAGGAGTAGTTCTTGGAGTAGGAGTAGTTCTTACAATAGTGCAACAATATGAGACCTAAATCAAATGAAACTGGATTATCTTCCAGTTCCCTCTCTTCTCTTCTCTCTCTCTCTCTCTCTCTCTCTCTCTCTCTCTTCCAGTGCCCTCTCCTCTTCTCTCTTAATTAAAAAAAATGATCACACAAATGATGTACTCCACACAAAATTAAATGAAACTTTTCAAACAAAAATGATCATATGTATGGAGTAAAATCCAGTCCATAGAAGCCTTTTGCAAACATATGGAGTAATTTCACATGGGGTTTCCGAAAATGATCATACAAATGATGCACTCCACACAAGTCTCTTCTCAAGGAGTTACATATACTCCACACAAGCCACATCTCTAGGGTTACTCATACTCCACACAAACAAGGAGTTACACATACTCCACACAAATAATCACAAGCATCTTAACAAGCAACTCGACAAGCATCTCAACAAGCAACTCCTCAAGCATCTCAACAAGCATCTCGACAGGCATCTCAACAAGCAACTCCTCAAGCATCTCAACTAGCATCTCGACAAGCATCTCGACAAGCAACTCAACAAGCAACTCCTCAAGCATCTCAACAAGCAACTCCTCAAGCATCTCGACAAGCATCTCGACAAGCAACTCAACAAGCAACTCCTCAAGCATCTCAACAAGCAACTCCTCAAGCATCTCGACAAGCAACTCAACAAGCAACTCCTCAAGCATCTCAACAAGCAACTCAACAAGCAACTCTCTCCATTATCCCAAGATTGTGCAGGGCATTTGCATATACCTCTGGAGGGCATGTAAGTCTTGGAGGTAGCATCCCAAGGTTCTCTAGCCTTTCCTTGTTCGCATGGGGTATTTTATACCCATTGCCCCCTGCATGGTTCAAGATTTCAACCATGCAAGCTTGTAGAGATAGGAAAACTCTGTTCAGCTTGTAAACCTCATAGTTTTCAAATTCATCTAGCACACCCTTGATAAGATCTTGAAGCGTTCTAGGGCTTAGACAATCTGTTAGAGATTGCAACGAGTTGAAGAACCCAAGGTCAAGGCCATTCAGATCAGGGCTATTGGCAGAGTAAACCTCATAATTTCTTCATGAGATACCAAAATTTTCTCCTAGAGTAGTGGCATGTTGTAAGAAATCAAAACCTTGCTTCCTGAGATCAAAACCAATACATGAACTCATGGTTACTGGTGGCCTTTTCTCCCCAGGTTAATTACATGTCGTCTATCCGTCGTCATCCCAATAATTTGAACAAATTCTGATGGAGTATTCACTCGAATCATTGGCAGCAATTATCTCTTGAATTACTCTTGTCTTGAATTATTGGCAACAAATATTTCTTTGAATTACTCTTGTTTATGATCATCAAATTGTTTACTCATATGAGCAAGTCTTAGTTTATGATCATCTGATTGCTTATGATCATCAAATTGATGCAGAGCGGGTACTGGGCGAGGAGATGAACCTAGGCCAGCAGCTCCTATGCAGCGGGGAGTACTTCAGCGGCAGCAGCTCCTGTGTGCGGTGAGTGCTTCAGCGGCAGCAGCTCCCCTGGGCGCGTGCGGGCACCAGCTCGCCTTCACCAGCAGCCGGCAGCAGAGCAGCAGCTCGACTCCACCAGCGGACAGCAGCAGAGCACCAGCCCACCTCCACGAGCAGGCGGCAGCAGAGCATCACCTGGGCGCGCGCGGTCCAGGAGGAGCCCCAGGACGGCGTGGGTGGAGGTGGAGGCGGGGGCCGAGGCGGAGGTGGAGGGCGGGGGCGGAGGCGGGGGCGGAGGCGGAGGTGGAGGGCAGGGGCGGAGACGGAGGTGGAGGGCGGGGCCGGAGGCGGAGGTGGAGGGCAGGGGCGGTGGCGGAGGTGGAAGACGATCCAGCGACCCGATTCAAAATTTAAACTAAGGGTATAAATGTCCGTTTGCCCATTTTCACCTGATCGGAACATTTGCCCCAGCGACCTACATTTCGGTACAGAGGGAGTACTCTATAAGAAGCGTAATTAACGAGCAGCCACCTAAGTGATTAACCCCTTTCCTTTACATAAAAGCCTGACAGAACTCATATAGTAGTATAAAGAAGAAACCTTCCCAAATGTTGCAGGAGAACACTGAAACTCACAATACCGCGGCCTAATCCTCCGTTCCCGACGCCGCGCACGCGCATCCAACCGATAGACCCAACCGGACCAGCCAGGGAGAAACGAGGGTTTCGAGCAAGATGCGCTTACGGATTCGGGTCGTCGCCGTGCGCAGCGGAGAGCGAGGGAAGGCGTGAGCCGTCGACCGCCGCCGGCAACGAACTCCGGCGAAGCCATGGCCGGCCGCCTTGTTTCGTCTTCGTCCCTCGTGTGACCTCGTCGCCGACGAGTGGCATATCTTTTTCTTTAGCCAAACGAGTGGCATAAATGGAGAGTGTGGGCTTCCACCCTCTATGCTTTCTGAAGCACAGTGACTGGCCCACATAACTAGGCCACGTTTTTTCTTTCTGATATGACTAGGCCACGTTAAAGCCTTGTAAAAATGCTGGGGTTTGCATTTGTCAAAAATAAGTTTCTAATTTTTTTGTGATGTCACATAATCACAACCATTGTGACGACTCCTCTAATTTTCTCCTATTATTATTTCTCCAGTTCGCAAAGCCCTCGGTTTTTGGGAAGCTCCCCAAACTGGTTTTTATTTTTTTATCATTTTTTGGAATGGTTTGTTCGGTTTTCATTTTTTTTCTGTTTACTTTTCCTTTTGCAAATGTGTGAACTTTTTAAAATTTCCAAATTTGCTTTACAAATCAAAAAAACATTTTTTTTCTAATTTGTGAACTTTTTAAAAATTGATAAAATGTTTTCATACTCGTGAATTTTTTTCAATATTGATTACCTTTTCAAATTCGTTAACTTTCCTCAAAACAGATGATTTCTTTTCAAAATTGAAGAACTTTTTTTTTCAAAATCAATGAAAATTTTCAAAATTTGATATTTTTTTTAAATCAATGAACTATTATTTCCAAATTGATGAACTTTTTTTTCAAATTCAATGACCTTTTAAAAATTTGATGAATTTTTTTACAAATCGATGATTTTTTTCAAATTTCCATGAACTTTTTTGAATTCAACGCTTTGTTTCCTTTTTTTTTCTCAAATGCGGTCGAGTGCATGGGCCGGCTCACCGCCAGGGAGCTTCCCTGGCGCATGAAATGCCAAATAGGAGCTCACATGTGTGGTGGTAGCGATCCTGGCAAAACGTCACCATCGTATGGGTCAGCACCGATGTCAGCAGATTTGGCGTTGTGCAAGCTCCCCTTGGCCAGGCCGAAGGGCGATAGCTGGGGCCGGCTTGGCAGCAGTCGTTGGTAGTCTTGGGGTCATGGCCACTTAGTCCACCTGGACTAGTTTGGGATGTAGGCTCGACGCCTCCTTCCGTGGAGGTGTTGACCCAAGATATGGAGACTGATGCCGAGTTAGGAGTGGAAGGAGTGCCTTCTACTCTTCTTGCGATGTTGGTGTGCCGTGAGGTGGATGGGTGGAGGTGCCTCGAGGATGCCGGGGCGGCAGCCCTTGATGGTGGGCTCCACGGTTAACTTTTCAGCGGGCTACATGGTGGTGGCAGTGCTTCCACCTCTTGGTCGTGTGCGGCGGCAAGGGTGTTGGGGTGGAAGGCTCTGACCTGTTTTGTCAACCCGCTAACTCTCACTGCCATGGTGACTGAGGCGCCTCCAGGTGGTATTGGCAAGTTTTGAGAGAAAGGTTCACGCTTTCTTGCCGGCAACGGTGGGCGTCGTTCTCTTCTTGAAGACGTAGTCGTGGTTCTCGGACATCGGTCAGGCTCCGGGTGAAAACTTTTGTCTATTGTCTCAGACTCGGCAGCAGCAACACTTCGCGTTGTTACCCTTTTGGGGACGTTGTGTCATCGGGGCGGACCTCGTGAGTTATTTTGACTGTGAGTAAACTCTCAAAAATTAAACTACCAGTGGAGACAAATTCTGGTAGAGCAGGCGTTCATGTGAAAACTGAAAAGATAGAGCAACTGAGTGGTACTAGTAGAAGGGTTGACCAGTGGCTGCAAACAAGTGTAGCGATGGCCCCAACCAACGGATACGATGGAACTTAACAAATCGCTGCCAGCTAAGAACCCGATGGCGCGAGCGAAATAGGGAAACGAAGACTCAGCTTCAATTATCGCACCCAAGTCTAGTTTTTCTGGACGGAGAAGGCACGTGAGCATTCCGGTTCCAACGCCTTGAGCCGCGGCATCGCTTCAGATCTCGCGCCAAGAGCCGTAGTAGTTTAGTGACAGTGGCGGCGTCGGCGTCGGTAGCACGGGCGCGTAGACAGAGGAAGCAGAGCAGACGTACATCGCGAAACTGAAAACGGGAGACACGGCTCGGATCTAGTGCGTGGTTAGTAGAGTTTGCTCGTTTGAGATGTTCCCCTGTACTGTACTCCCTCCGTTCTTAAATATAAGTCTTTGTAGACATTTTAAATGAAATATAATATACGGATGCATGTAGACATTTCAAATGAAATTTAGTACTCATTTTGCTCTGTATGTAGTCACCTGTTGAAATATCTAGAAAGACTTATATTTGGGAACGGAGGGAGTACTTGTTTATTAGTGGGCCCAAAAACAAACCCAAATCTCACCGGATCATACCTGGGTAAGACAAGCACACTCATCATACCCAGTGCTTGTGCACTCGAATCTTGTTTGTGTTGTAAACAGAAATCGCAGGAATTTCTTTTCCTCAGAAAAGAAAAACAACATGGCAACAATGATTGGTTCAGATTGCCAGTTGGGTATCAAAAGGCAGCCACGAAGATTCTGCAGTGAACCATTACAGTGTCTTTATTTGTTTATGCATTAGCACAGGCAACCAAAAATTGGAACCCAAGCATAGGTTCAGATATGAAGATACTATTGCAAACAACTGCACTTCATTACACTGAATATACATGTCCACGCTGAGAAAACAAATGAAATTTTTTGTCCTGTTTTCATACCACCCATCGAAACCTACTACAAACTGAAGCTGCAAGGAAAGTAGTACTAGGTGTGAAAAAACCATTCTCACTTCCTTATAGCATTATCAGGAAGAAAGTGGCTACAAAGAGAAACAAAAGGTATACATGATTCATCTCAGGCCTCTCCCTTTCTGGGTCTTCCCATGAGAAAAGAGGAGAGTCTCCAATCGCGGCCAGATGATTTAGGCTCCTGATTCAACTTGCCTCCGTGCTTGTGAAATACCTGAAAGCTTAGCATAGCTAGATTGCAAACAAGTGTTCATGTGCAAACAATTATTGAAACCCTCATGAACTTCGGGTCGAGGCACTTCCTGCAAACTTATAAAAGTAGCAAGCTAGCGATTGAGCACACTTAAATAACTACTCTTATTCATTGCCAGTAGGGAATAGATTTCAATTTTTGAGAGTAACCAGCATCGACAATATAGCTATAAAAGTTTTTGAACACTAATCACTTGGTTGTTTGACTTCAATGTCAAGAACAAAAGGAAACATGAGTAGCCAACAATTTTATTCCTTTGTGAATCTTCCAAGAGCAGGTATCTAGTGAAATTACCTCGTCATGATCTGGAATTACTCTCGTCACATAATTATATAGTCCTCACTGGCCAGTAGCCCAAGTATTCCCTATCTACTTTATATTTGTGGAAAGCTTATCTGGAGCTTGGTAAGGTAATTAAAAAAATAGCAAATCTGAATCTAGATTGTAAAGCTAAATAAGAGTTCAACTCCAGTACAAAGAAGTCTTTAGTTCCAGTCATTGAAAGAAGTAGTATCAGGGTATGTGGGAGGGAATGGACTCACACCAAAGAAATGATTTGAGAGGCCTATGCAATGTAAGGTGATCCCGGGATGTGAGTGATGTTCCCGTTATCGATATGCATAGATAGTAGTTTGATTAATCTGCACATGAATATGGAAGCGCTGCTGGCTATTTTGTCCTGCTTGAGAATGAACCCTTTGATCTTTTGCATGGTGCTCATCTCGCTTTTTCTTTATTTCTTTTTTTTTCATTTGTATCTAAGAGAGGAACCAATGCTGATGAATATAGCTCTTCATAATAATGAATTTTGCAGGGTTGATGGCAATAAAGCCCTTTAGAGTCTTCTCGAACTTTGATGACTGTGCTCATGGAATAATCAACTACTATGGAATTCCCGGTGCAAAGTGATGTACTATATAGGCAGGTATGGTGTGAACAAATGGAAGGCAATGGTTCAATTTCCGGGATTTGTATATGTACACCGGCAATGTTCATGATATCCTTATGAAGGAATGCAATGCCGAGTGAAGAGGCTGGAAAGTGTAAAGTTACGCGAAGAGAATGACTGGCTTTGAAAGAATTCAGACTAGAGGAACATCAAACTTAACAATACGCACTAAAAATATTCAAATTGCGAATAATCAAGGCTCTGGAATCTGCTCTATTTTTGGCATTGGTGGGATGGGAAAAAAATACTCCAAATCAAGAAGAGAATAAAATCACCTTCACCATACTCAACTCAGCAGGTTCTATGAGTAAAAATTAGCAAGCTCAAGTCTTTTTGCCCTATCAATGTTCATCAATCACCTAGTAACAAGTGTTCTCTACCTTTACAACTATATCTACCTGAAAACTCTCTTGTGTTATTTAATTCAACATGGCAATGAATTCAGAGATTATGAGCGTGCTAAAAAGCTAGACTGCCGACATATCAAGAAAGCAACAAGTTCTCTAACCTTGGTCTCATGAGGTAATAAGAGTTTGACAATTCCACTTTGAATACAACCTATCATAGCTAAAGCGATCGTGAATTTCAGCAGGGGGGTTTACTAACCTTTGCACAGATCTGCTACTACTTAATTGTTGAATTCCAGACCTGTCCACAGGCCACATCTATCAAGCAACCAAGAAGCTTAGTTTAGTCTAAAAGTTTGGAACTTAAGATAAATACACGAGTAACCTTTTAGACTTTTATATGTGTGCGAATAGGCAACATTGGGCATACCAATTAATGACAGCTTGAGATCTCGGCTGGCTTTAGGCAACACGTAAGCACTGTGATGGTATGAAGGGTATTCTTGTAAAGGTCCTGTAATTAACAAAATTTCATTAAGCAACAACAAATTATGACGAATGCAAGAACAACTTGCATCGGTATCAATGTAATACCGAACTGAAAAAATTGCAAACCTTATATTCAGTAGCAAATCAGCAATATATATTCCAGCATTACGATCCTCACAGCCAAACAAGCTAAGTACACCAGCCAGTCTTGTTGAGTGACGATCAAAATGTAACTGCAAATAAAATGTTGAATGCATGATAAATTTCGTCCATGAAGGAAGAGAAGGAAATTCTCAAATAGCGTTAACTGAGGGCCACGTTGGTTTTCTTGATATTTCACAGTTCAAGAGAAAACATCTAGGTATAAGTAATATGGTCGAAAAAAATAAGTAATATGGTTGGAGGAGTTTAACCCGTACTTACCAGATTTGTGTACTATGTACAGTAAGAAGATACAACACAAGATCCTCATGTGCAGACTTTGTATGGACGGGGTGGATTCAACAAGGCTAAAAAGTGTACAACTCCCAAGACAGAGAACCTGTAAAGTAGATCAAAACATAGTGTGTTCAGATTTTGCAGTAATGAGGTAAATCAGATGCAAAATATGATTTGATGATGTTGGACATTGGGATGAGGGCAGATAGCGAAGGTTTTTTTTACCTTGGATCAGTCTAGTACTCTAGTATGATTTTCAGGATGGTTCCTGATTAACTCCTGTCCTAGCTCCTCGATGATGCAACATGGTGCTTAGTTCTCGTAAGTCAAAGCCAAAACAAGCACTGAGAGCATCGCTGTTGTACAACCTATCAATGTTGTTCCATGGTAACACTGTTTTCACCGCTCAAATGGTCCTTTGTCAAAAATGCCGTGTTCTGAAACTGCTGCTCTTTGCAAAATCCCTGCATCCAGTGCTCCTCTGAACTAACACTGAAGTACAGATTTCATGTTCAACCTTGCATGACTCTGTCTGTCGACTTGATGAACAAGGAAACCTGCAGCAAAAAACAAATGGTGAATCTGAGGGAACAAAGAACTATTCCTGAGCTATGCCAAAAAGGAAACAAGATAAGTTTTGAGAATAATTAAAATTCCCCATGATCTCTGGACAGATACAAATAGATATAGTATCCTCAGATCAGGCTAACAAGGTTAATTTTGCACAGACGCAAAAACATTCTCACTTTTGTGTATTATTCTGCTAGGAGCACACTCTCAGTATTTGGTGTACTGACCAATTTACATAAGCATAATGGTAACAATTTTCCAGTTGAATAGAAGGCCCTCCAATTGTTAGTCACATACTTGTATATTAATAAAAAAACATGCGCTCAAGAGCAGTGATTTAAACTAATAGAACTCGGAGCAATTTCTATCAGACAGATAACTGTAAGCACATACTTTTCAGACAATTCGCGGGCACTTACCATATTATGTACATGAAGAAAATACCACACGGAACCCTCATGCGCCACTGTCCATGTATGGAGAGAATTCCACAAGGGTAGAAGAATGCACAACTCCCAGCAGAGAGACCAGCTGCATGGTTGATGGAAACAAACAATGTTCAGAATAAGAGGTGGGCCAAACCGAAAGAAAAAAATTAGTTGGCATCTGTTGGATCAGGAAAAAGCAAGGGTAATGGTGGAAATCGGGAATAAGTACGAGCAAGGAAGTGTCTGTTACCTTGGATTGGTCTATAGTATGATTTTCGGAATGGTTCCCATCAACCGCCTGCACTGCTTTGTTAGCTCCTCGTTGTCGCACCTGTTGACATCTAATTCTCGCAGTGAACTCGGGAGGCCGCCATTGGGCAGCGACCGGAGGGCTGGACACCACCAGATCCATAATCTCTTGAGGTTGGTCAGCTTGTTTAGGCCTGCAGGGAGGTGCTCGAGCTTGTCGCAACCCCAAAACCAGAGTTCCTGGAGCGAGGTGAGGCGTTGAAAGGCCTCCTCCTGCTCCTTTGTGAAGCGCGTCGTCTCATGGTTCCCAATAAAGTCCAACGATGTGAGGGAGGAAGAGAGGAGGCTACAGAGGACGGGCGCATCGAGTAAGCCCTCGATGTCATCTGTTTCGAGATTCTGCAGTTTGGATTCTGTCATCCCCCGCATGGGATTGGGATCCCACCCACCAAAGAAATTGGGGCTTCCTTTGACTTTTAAATTGCTGAGCTGGCCCCGAGTAAGGAGAGGCAACAGGCCCTCGCATCTTAAATCCTCTCCGCAACGATATATTTCTAATCGGGTAAGAGAGGTGAGGTTTGAAAGGGACTCCATCGTCTGCACGCCCTTCACGGACGAAAGTTGCAGGTCTAGCAGCGTGGGAGGGAAAGGGTGGTAAAAAGAACAATCTTCTAACCAAAGGGTAGTTATGGCTTGGAGGGCACTGAGGGAATGAACAACCGCACCACCTATTTTGATGACCAACGTCTGCAGAGAGTTGGAGAGATGTGCAGGGAGGAGCAACAGCCCATCATCATCCACCGTGTTTGCCTCCTCCTTCTCCACCTCTGCTATTTCTTGCTGCTCATCTTTTGCTTGTGTTTCATCAATTGTAACATCTGAAGAGGTTGACGATGATACTACTGGTGATGTTGTTTGCTGCAAATCCACCCCCACAGCAAACTGTGTTATGTTTTCACAACGATACACTTGCAATTTGGATAGCTTTGGGAGGTGAGACAAGAACTGCGTCAATTCCTTTCCACTAGAATCAGAAACCCAGATTTTAATGTCCTCAACAGGATGCTGCCATTCGCCACCACTCTGAACTTCTGATGCCACCACCCCATGATTTGAAGACCATGCCCACAATTTCTTCAATGAGGTTAGCATTATAAAATACTTCAGCTCCAAAGGTGGGCAATTTTTTATCTTCAACTCCTGAATTTCTGTAAGTTGACTGAATAGTAACACCTGATCTAAGTTATGCAGACCATCCTGTGCGTTAACTTCCAATTCTACTCCAGAAGATGATTTTGAGTAGACCAACTTCTTCACTAGTTTTGATCCCACATCACTTATCTTGACAGAGCACAAAGATTGGGTCCAAGGAATAGGAGGCAGTAGCAACACTTCAGGGCAGTTTTCTATCTTAAGCTTTTGTAGTTTGGGAAACCAATCTATGTTCCAGTCTTGTTTCAGTGGGTAAACAATGTGGCTTGAAAATGGCAGCTCTGAGAGTTTAGGGCAATCTGTGATAATCAGTACTTGCAAATGAGGTAAGAAATGAGTGGGCTGTGGTACCCATTTTTCAAAATTTTCTAATCCAGTGAGTGTAATCTTCCTTACTAACTTGCAAAAGCTTTGCTCTAGATCAAACTCCTTTATTGTGGAAATATTCGACAATACTAGCTCACGAAGATTCCACATCTTCCCAAATGAAGGAAAAATATCCCAAGAAACAGAGAAGAGAGAGAGAGATTGTAGAGCCTGAACAACCAGGTTATCACGCAGCCATGTTGGACAAGAAGGGCCACGGTGTCCTGTAATTCTCAGCTCCTGAAGATTTCTATGTGGTTGAAGGCTCTCAAGAACCACTACTTCCGCGCCAGGCTCACTATTAGGTCGCTCACTATCCCAATCTAGTGTTAATTTGTGCAAGTAGTCTTTCTGTATTAGTTTTGCTTCAACCGCTTCTTCTTTCGTGTGTATCTTCTCAAGGTTATAAATGCCAACTTCCCTTAGCTCGGTCAGATGCTCTAGTTGATTTATTTCAAACCCTTCGTTTTCCTTATTGACGGCAAAAGCCCTTAACTCTTGTAAGAGTTTTAGTTTCCCCACATTATAAATACCTGAAAGAAGCTCATCATGGTGGGCAAGAAAATGGCATAATTTTGCAAGGTTACTCATGTCTCTAGGTAACAGAAAAGAAGCATCCCATTTTTGTAGATCCAAAATCTTCAAATGATAAAATCTAGATAAAGTCATTGGTAAATGCATATGGCTCATAGAAGTACCTAGCTTTAGGTATCGTAGGTGCAGAAGTGATGAAAAGTTACGCAACATGGATTCCAAGGGGTATGATAATGTGGGCAAACAAAGAACACGGAGAGCATTTGCTTCCATGAACAAATCACCCAAAATGTTGACAGAACTTTTGTCTCCTCCTCCAAATATAATTAATGTTTGCAAGTTCTCAACCTTCAGTTTTGTCTTAAGTTTCCCCAACTCACTCTTAAATTTTTCATCAGTTATCCCGTTACTATCATCTGGACCATCTATCACGATCGACAAGTGACGGATAGATGGCCGAATTTCTATTGATCTCACATTAGAGTGATGCAAACTAAGATATTCATGAGATGCAACCTTTAAAGCTAAATCATGCAACAGATCATGGATGATATAATATGGATGCCCGTCAGTTTCATCTTTTTTGAAAAATCCACTGTTCACCAAATCATTTAGATTGTCCAGACCTACATCTTCAATTGTTTTATTTCGACCACCAGGATGTAAAATATCTAGTCCTATCCAGAAATGAATGAGTTCTTCACTGTGAAACTTGTAATCTTCAGGAAACAAAGCACAACTGGAAAAACATTGTCGCAGATGATAAGGTAGATAATCATAGCTAAGTTTCAGTGCAGGCAAAATGTCACCCTCACCGGTCTGCATTTCCCATTCTCTACTTTCTAGGACTCTTGTCCAATGATGCACATCAAGGTGGTTCCTCAATAATCTACCTACGGTTTTTGCTGCAAGAGGGGACCCCTTTAACTTTTCTGCTATCTTATCTCCAATATTAAGCAAGCCATCATGATCTTTTTGTGATTGCTCATCTCCAAATATGCATGCTCGGAAAAATTTCCTAAACTCACCGTGTTCTAAACCCTCCAGATCTATTGAATTATCAGTTGTTTTAACAATTTCTGCTACAGCTGGAAACCGAGTTGTAACTAGAATTACGTTACCCTTTGCCTGTCCTTTTGTGAGTGGTACTAAAAGCCTTTCCCAGTCTGCAGATTCACACTTCCATATATCATCTAATATAAGCAAAAGGCTTTTAGAATTTAATCTTTGTTCAATCAGCTCTTCTGCTCTACCCTTTTTTTCACCTTCCACACTAGGTATAGCTTTTTCAATCTCTTCAATTAGCTTATTAACAATGAAATTCTGGGACACACATATCCAGATCTTGATCTGAAAATGTGTTTTCACTTCTTGGCTGTTATATATGTGTTGTATAAGAGTTGTCTTCCCTATGCCACCCGGACCAACAATTGGCAAGATAGTTAGGTTCTCGCCACTATATTTATCATGAGTGATAATATCTATGATTCTCTTCTTCGCAGGGTCCCTCCCGTACAATGTTGATTCTATAATGTCAGAGGTGGTGGTGGGAGGACTCTTGGGAATGTCTGTGGTGGTAGTATGATTAGAACCCAACAACTCAAGATTAAGAATAACTGTTACCTTTGCACATAAGGGCTGCAGTTGCTCTACAATATGCTTCATTCTTGTAGATAAATCCACCCTATCAAACTCTAATTTTCGTGCTTCCTTCACATGCTTTTGCTGTGGTGCCTTGCGTATGCAGGCACCACAAAGGACTGACTTGCCAGAAACATCATCATGAACGGGTGGGAAGGATGAGCAAGGGAAGAGTTTACCGACAGTACGCACGGTGTTGAGAGCACCAGAAGCAAGCTTGCGAATGCATCCGCTGGCCTCCCCATCAGCTTGGTCTGTGTTTGGGACCAATGGGGTATTGCCACTTGCAGTTCTCCCGGCACATGGCCAAGTGCAGCACTGAACTTGCTGCCTTGTATCTTCTTCCGATCTCAGCTCCCCGGGATGACGAGGGTTAGCAGCAGCACACGAGCGTGCAGAGCACCCAAGCAGTTTGCCAACAGCTTTGGCGGTGTGGTGAGCGTGGAGGAAGAGGTTGCATACACAACCCTTGGCATGTTCATCAGCAGCCTCCGAGGTGCGGTAGAGACCGTCCTGGATGCGGAAGTAATCCAGCTCATCCAGCACGTCCTCGGCCCCGTACGCTAGCTGCCGCAGCTTTTGCAGCAGCTCGTTCAGGGCCGGGTTGTCGATCTCCCTGCCACGGGTGTTGTTCAGCATCCCCTGCACGTACAAGAGCTCCATCTTGAGTGCGTCGACGTTGGGGCCGAGATCCTTGCTAGCAGCCCAAGCCTCCAGGAAGCCATCTGAGACGGGGCCCAGTGCCTTGCCTACCACCCACCACGCCGCACTGACGGCAACGTCCATCGGCCCTCACGCTGCAAACCATTAGCAGAAGCAGTTAGTCCCAAGTTATGCTGATATCACGTGGTGCTGCTAGAGTAACTAGAAAGAAAGATTTACTCACCGGTATGAAGTATGAACTCCCTCGCCGTGAAGGCAGGCGATGTGATGAGACGGAGGGAGCAATGCCGGAGAGGGTGTTTGCTGTGCAAACTGCAGAGAGATGTGTAGGAGTGACAGAGAAATGCAGGACGAGGGGGATATAAAGATGTGAGTAGCGTCGAGTGAATTCATTTGAGTGGTTGGGATCAATAAAATAATCCCTGCCAATTAACTAAGCACTCAGTGATGCGGTCTCAAATAAAATTAAGACTTGGGTTCAGACCTCGCACTGGCTCTCCTAGCTAATTTTTGTGCCAGTGGGGATCATGGGAAGTAACTAATCGCTGGGGTCCCTCGGCTGGCCCTGCCTCCTTTTGGAAGTTAATTTCTTGAGTTGCTACTTTGTGTTAATTGTCATGCAGCCAAATTAGCGAGAAGGACATGGAACCTTGTGCTAGTGTTGTATAAACAATGATGTTCCTCCCTAGCTGTGTTACTCTGATTCAGGGGAAGTTACTACTGTTATTCTTCTCTTGTTAGTTGTTACTAGAACAACATGGAACCTTGTCCTAGTGCCGTATTAACAATGACGTTACTCTGTAGATCATTGTTTGTACAACTATTTAGGGGGCTTCAGTATATGAATGGCACCAGTGGCAACAACATAGAGCTGAAGGAGGACTAGCTAGAAGAAAGATGCGAGGGGAGGAAAGTGTGGAGATGCAACGGAGCGGGCTGGGTGCAGTGAGAGACTAGCAGGTAGCACACTGATGAGTTGTGGAGTAGAGGGGAAATAAATGGAGAGAAGCAAGCAGCGCCTCTAATTAACAAGTCAAGAAAGAGTGAAGTCTCCTCCTCCGCGGATTGGATCAAGTTGAAGTTGCATGATGATATGTGAATCATTGCTCGGGCGGACCCATGAGGAATAGTGCAGCATGTGTTCCATGCATAACTGGCCCCGTTCCCAGCCATGCTCTGACCTTAATGGAGATGACATGTTCCTCTCCTTTAATCCTGCGGTAAATTTCTGGCCTACCTCACAGGTAGTATCCAAGGAAAATAGTACTGAGAAGATGCTCAAGTGGGTGCTACCAGTTAAAGCGTCATCAGTGCTTGTGCCCCGTGGTGTGATGAGATGCCAACTATTGCTCGTCCCCACCCCACTGCATGTGCGTCATTGTGCAGTGAACCTCTTTCCAGCTGTACGTCCTGAACCCTCATGGCACAAGTGCATGAACCTTGTCACATTACCTGATCAATGGAGTATTAATTGGATGAGCCAACCTTGAATGGCAACAAGCAGACCTCAACCAAATCAGCCTACTCCCACTTACTTCATCCATATCACAAACTGGCTGGCACAATGAGCACGACGATGCAAAGTGTTCCACAAACACTGAAACAGATTATCTAGAAAAGCAGACTGCATCATCAACTGAACTCACATGAGATTAGCTCACAAATCATAATGAATCGACCTTATTCATCAAGAACACTTATGGAAGGGTCAGGTCCTCCAGCTGATTACCGCTGAATGATCTTCAGGGTGAGATTTTAGACACAGCATAATGGTGGCAGTGCAGCTGAAACCCTTCACATGAGTCTTTAATAGCACTTCAAAAAAGCTTTGCTGAAAGCATGTCCTTCGACACTTTACCGAAGCTTTGCTCAAGTCAAAATTCAAGTACTCAGCACTGTCATTTTCCCCAACTAAAGCTACAGCCAAGTGCAAACTCAGTTTGCTTATCCCTTTGTTTGTCCCCTTTATCGTGTCTATGTTCATGCTCCGCGACGAAATTTGCCAGTCTCTAGAAAAGTTGCCAAATGTTGGCTGGTTTTGCCAAAAAATGGCAATGCCTTGGCATCTGACGGCCGAAGGAATGCCGGAAAGATAGAAAGATTACCATATCACGCGAGCCAAAAGCAAAGATTTAGCTCGCCGGGTAGTAAACAAGTTGCTGGAACGGACCACCATTTCATGTCTGGCCCTCTCCAGCTGTGCTGCTGACTCACCTTAAATATCACACTGATTGATCACATGTCTCTCTGCTTTTATCTTGGGATGGACCCTGCATCTCCTGCCTCCCTAGTGGTTTCTCAGGACAGTCGCTCATCATAAGTATCCAACAACCATAGTACGACCGAGGTGATGACCAAAGCATTAGCGTCGCCTGTGGGAAATGCATGAACCTTGTGGCCTGTGGGAAATGCATGGACCTTGTCACAGGACCTGATCAACAGATTGGCTGATTTCAGTGAATGGTGTGGTGTGTGCCGACGTTCAGTAGGCTTCAAGAGCTGAACCAAATCATCCCTCCTTACCTGGACCAAGTCACAACCATGGTGCCACTGCAACCAGATGCGATCATTTCCCCGGTGTCTTTGAGGCTAAGGCAGAAACCCTGTTCAAGAACGCTGGACCCTGGGCTGATTTACAGGGATCATAAAATGCACTGCTTTGCCAACGTTGGGCCCAACTGGAGCAAGAGCAACAAGGCCAACAATTCTACTGCACAGGATTGAAGGGCAGGTCGTCCAGCCGGTTAGCGCTGAATGGTCTTCAGGGTAACATATTGAATCCATTCTGAGATTTTAGGCACAAAGGTGCCAGCCAGTGAAGCTGAAACCATTTCATGTATGTGTTTAACACTTCAGAGAAGCTTGCTGAAACATGTCCTGTGACACTTGAAAGAAGCTTGCGGGGGTGAAATTCAAGTAAACTCAGCACTGTGCTGGTGAATTTTTTTCCTTCCAGATGGAGCAGCAGCTGAATGCAAATTGAGATTCTTATCCCTTCAGTGCTTTTGTTTTCTACCTTTATTGTTCTGCAGAGGACTAGCAAG
>NC_057799.1:579999963-580080045 GCF_018294505.1 Triticum aestivum | reverse complement strand
TAGTAATTCCCCTTCAGTGATTGAAAGGCATCACAGCTTCATGATGAGATGTGAATTATTGCTCGGACGGACCCATAACAAATAGTGCAGCATGTGTTCCATGCATAATTGGCCAATTCCCAACGGTGCTCTGACCTTAATATCACATCACATGTCTCTCTGCTTTTATCCTGTCATAGATTTCCTGCCCCCTTGTGGTTTCTCAGCACTATCAGTCACAAGTATCCAAGGAAAATAGTACGTACTGAGATGATGCCCAAGGTGGTGCTACCAGTCAAAGCATCATCAGTGCTTGTGCGCGTGGTGTGATGAGATGCAAACTGTTGCTCATCCCCACCCTCGACTCTTTCCAGCTGTCCTGAACCCTGATCATGATGGCACAAGTGCATGAACCTTGTCACAGTACCTGATCAACAGAGTGGTTATTTCTAGTGAATGGTGAGTGTGCGAGTAATAATTGGATGGGCACCATGGAAATAAGTGGACCTCAACCAAATCAGCCAACTCTCACTTATTTCATCCGTATCCATGACAATAATTGGTTAGCGCTGAATGATTTTCGGGGTGACAAATCGAATCAATTCCGAGATTTTGGACACAAAGGTGGGCAGTCAAGCTGACATCTCTCCTTGGCACCTCAAAGAAGCTTTGTTGAAGCATGCCCTTTGACACTTCAAAGAAGCTTTGCCGTAGTGAAACGTAAGTGAACCCAG
This sequence comes from Triticum aestivum, assembly GCF_018294505.1. Classification (NCBI taxonomy): domain Eukaryota; kingdom Viridiplantae; phylum Streptophyta; class Magnoliopsida; order Poales; family Poaceae; genus Triticum; species Triticum aestivum. The sequence goes on along the minus strand of NC_057799.1, from coordinate 580,079,332 downwards.
CACTATACTAGTCATTTTCTCCAACTGGGGCAGAAGCTGAATTCAAAATCAGTTTGCCTATCCCTTTGGTGCTTTTGCTTTCTCCTCTTACTGTTCTGCAGAGCACACATAACACACAGACTTTTTAGTCTCCCGAGGAACTACTTGCCTTCAGAGCATTAGCTTTGCAGGTAAAAAGGTACTCCCTCCGCCTCAAAATATAAGAACGTTTTTGACACTAGTAAAACTTTTTTATATTTTGGGACGGAGGGAGTAATACATTAATACACACAGTGTGTCAGTGAAATATGTAGGGTGGCATGAAGCGGCTAGAGTCTGTTGAGAGATGCTTGCGTTGTTGCTTGTGATGAGATTTGAAGGACAATGTAGGTTGAATGCTAAAAACACCATGTTTTGTTGCCATTTCTGAATAAAACGTATTTAGGCTAACTCACACAATCTGAACCTCTGAATCTTGCATCGAGGCCCTACCCTAATCCTGACAAAACAGAAGAACACTCTCCTCGGCATCACGCCAACGGATCGAGTCTATAAACGAAACGCGAAAGACGAAGGCCTACGAGACCGGCGGGGTAGAGAAGGAGCTGGGAGCCAAATGAGCTTACGGAGTGGCGTCGGAGGAGGAGCTGGGAACGGCCGCCGGGCCGGCCCATGTGTGTGTTTATATAACGCAAAAAAGGGCGCTCCAGGAGAATCGAACCTGCCGCCCCCTGCTTCGTGTGACATTGCAACAACCACCACGCCGACTAGCCTCCTATGAAAAGTTGCTTCTTTTCTTTCCTTTCTTCTTTATCTTTCCTTTTTCCCTTTTTCCATTTTTCTCAAATTCGAGAAATTTTCTTTCTTCACGTTTTTTATCTGAAAAATGGATGAAACTTGTGGTTTACAAATTCAATGAACATTTTCCATAATCGACAAACTTTTTTCAAATTCGATGAACTTTTTTCAAATTTGGCGAACTTTTTTTCAACTTTGATGAACTTTTTTGAATCCGATGAACTTTTTTTCAAATATTGATGAGCTTTTTTCCAAATTCGGTGACCTTTTTTGAAAACCGATGAACTTTTTGAAAACTGATGAACTTATTTTTCAAATCTGATGAACTTTTTTTCTAATTCAATGAACTTTTTTCGAAATTCGATGAACCAATTTCATGTTTTATGAACTCTTTTTCAAGTTCAATGAACTTTTTTCCAAATTTAACGAACTTTTTTCAAAATTGATGAACAATTGTTCATATTCGTGAACTCTTTTTGAAGTTTCTAAACTTTTTTTTCAAAATGCGCGAACATCTTTTTAAATTCACGTTTCTTGTGATTTCTTTGGTTTTTCGAAAGACTATGAAAACTCGGGGTTTCTTCCGACCCACTAAAAGAATCTGAAAAAACGACCGAGCGGGTGAAACGGGTTCGCGTGCTGGCATCCCTCGTGATCGCCATATTGGGCCGCAGCCCGCTGGCATCCCCGCGTGAGCGCCAGCTTGCCAATCGGGCGCTTAAAGCGCTGACGAGGAGGACTCCTCCTAATCAGCGCCGGTTGGGAGAAGTGGCACCCGCTATAGCGCCAAGTGCGCCGGCCCACGAAGGGGCACCACACAAAATGGTTATGAAAAATGCGCGAAAAACTACAAAACCCTCGATGGGATCGAACCCACGACCTACACTACGTACAAGTTATCGCCTAACCAATAGGCTATCTACTTGCAAGTGATACAATCCATCGCTCAATCTTTAACAACTATCGTAGCTGCTCATACATGATTTTCTTTAAAAAAAAAGAAACTTCACATATTTCGGAAAAACTTCACGAAAATGCAAAAAACGTTGCCCTATTCAACAAAAGTTCAGTGATTTTGAAAAAGTTCATCAATTTTGAAAAAATAGTTCACATAGAATTGAAAAATGTTCATCAAAATTTGAAAAAAAGTTCATTGATCAGCTATCGTCCGGTTGTCTTATTAACACGGTGACAAATTGATCAGCTGTAAATAACTAGTCTATAGCAATGGGACCTATTTGAAGTTCATCAACATCTAATGCATAACTCTTTAATGTTCTATGTGCACAAGAATATAATTGGATCGTGTGACAAAAAATCTATTGCATCATGCTTCTCGGGGAACAACATCTTATGCTACCATGCTATGAAAGAACCAAAGATTGAGTTCATCTACGCCATCTGGTAAGAACGCATCTAGTGGAGTTGATACTATTTGAAAAATGTGCTAAACCTACCTCCATGAAAGCAATGACACGGAGGAACTAGCTTGCTATGAAGGCGGTAAGGAGGACAACTTACTTGATCGGTCGATGAAGATGAAAGAAGTCGGCGATGCGGTGTCGATGTAGTTCGTCGAGGGCGGCCACCACGTGCGGACGACCTTGATCTTCTCGGGGTTTTTCTGGCGTGTGGGATGCGGCGGAAGGAGTTGTCGACGACTCGCCGGCAGGAGGCGATCTAGTCGACGACATGTGCGAGCAGGTGGAGATTATATACGAGGTCGACTCCTAGGTCGTCGTAACTTCCCTGAGGCGAATCGCGGGATCTATATTTTCCTCGGTTGAAGCGAGGCTGAACGTGCTCCTCAATCGTAGGGATAAGGAAAATATGGATTAGCACGATCCCGGAATTGTGTAACAGAACGGCAACTACTCCCATGATCGACGTGCATGTGATCGACGTGCATGGAAAGCGCACCGTTTTGGGCCCCCGCAACATGGATCCGAGAGGTATTTGCGGTCTGGGCCAGCCCACCAATCTACATCCGTAACCATATAATGTTTGTTTCAGTTGCTCAAAATAAATATCATTGTTTCTTCCCTCAAAAAAAAATATAATCTTTGTTTTCACCTATTAGTTATTGTATACTTGTATATGTTTAACAATATTTATAGTATCTCTCTCATATCCGCAATATTATAAATTCAAATGTAATGTTTCTCTTTCCTTTTTTGGTTTTCCTGTTATTTTATGTTTTCTCCGTCTCATTCCTAATTGTTTTTTCATGTTTCATATTTCCATATCATTTCTTCTCATAGTTTTCAATTTCAAATATGTATGATTAAATGTTGTCCTATTTATGACTTCCTAATTGGTGGGACCGGCATCGAAAACCACTTTCTGACCTGCCCTCCGGCAGTCCAGAATGGTCGTGCTTGTACATGATGCATGTGGAGGCATGCATGAGATGACCCCAACTTTTGGGACCATGTGAGCATGGCCAATGTGGTCCAGCAGGCAAGGTCTGCACGAATTCGGACACAAAACACATGTTGCGTCACGTCAGGGTAGTGTTCAAGGGTTTTTTTCGCCGGTAAAACCCTACAAAATGCATCGAGTCTCGGAAATGAACGATACTTGTCAAGCATGCTTGCCTTGGTCATCCTAGGGTCTATATAAAGTTTGAGATCAATTGGTGGGACCGGGAAGGAAAACCTCTTTCAGACTTGCCCTCCGGCAGACCTGAATGGTCCTATTTGTACATGGGGCATGTGGAGCCTTGCATGGGATGACTCCTACTTTTGGAACCATGTGGGCATGGCCAATGTGGTCCCCCAAGCAAGTTGTGCACAAATTCGGACACAAAACGCACGTTGCGTCACGTCGGGGCAGTGTACTACGGTTTTGTCACCGGAAAAACCCTAGAAAATGCAACGAGTGTCGGAAATGAACGATACTTGTCATGCATGCATGCCATGGTCATGGTAGGGTGTGCATAAAGTTTGGGATCATTTGGTGGGACCGACAAGGAAATCCTCGTTCAGACTTGCCCTCCGGCAGACCCGAATAGTCCGACTTGTACATGGTTCATGTGGAGGCATGCATGAGATGACCCCAACTTTTGGGACCATGTGGGCATGGCCAATGTGGTCCCCCAGGCAAGGTGTGCACGAATTCGGACACAATACGCACGTTGCGTCACGTCGGGGCACTATTCTAGGGTTTTATCGCTGGAAAACCCCTACAAAATGCATCGAGTGCCGGAAATGAACGATACTCGCCATGCATGCTTGCTATGGTCATCGTAGGGTGTGCATAAAGTTTGGTCTCAATTGGTGAGACCGAGAAGAAAAACCTGCTTCTAGTACATGGTGCATGTGGAGGCATGCATGCGATTGTCCCAACTAGATTGATTTAATAATATTTCAAGTATCAAACAGAAAATAAAATTTATAATTAGGAAGGTCAACATATTATCTTATATTTAAAAATAATTCAAATGTAAAAAAGATAAGATCTATTAGAATGAAGAAGTGAAATAAAAGATAACATATTATCTTACATTTTGATAATATTTTAAATATAAAGAAGAGAACAAATATTAGAATGAAGAAGTGAAATAAAACAGAACATTTATCTTACAAACTAAAAATATTTAAAATGTATGCTCGAAAAGGTTTCACCAATCTCAAGTAACCCATGATGATCTTTTTGTGATTGCTTATCGCGAAAAATGCATGCTCGAAAAAAGTCTGTAAACACTCCTTGTTCTAAGCCCTTCAGATCTATTGAACTATCAGTTGTTTTAACCATTTCTGCTACAGCTGGAAACCGAGTTGTCACTAAAATTATATTGCCCTTTGTCTGCCCTTTTCTGAGTGGTACTAAAAGCCTTTCCCAGTCCTCAGATTCACACTTCCAAATATCATCTAATACAAGCAGAAACCTTTTAGAATTTAATCTCTGTTCAATTAACACTTCTGCTCTACCCCCTTTTTCACCTTCCACACTAGGTATTGCTTTTTCAATCTCTTCAGTCAGCTTATTAACAATGAAATTCTGAGATACACATATCCAGACCTTGACCTGAAAATGTTTTTGCACTTCTTGGCTGTGATATATGTGTTGTACGAGAGTTGTCTTCCCTATGCCACCCGAACCAACAATTGGCAGGATAGTTAGGTCTTTGTCACTATATTTAACATGAGTAATACTATCTATGATGCTCTTCTTCGCAGTTTCTCTCCCGTACAGTGTTGACTCTATAATGTCAGAGGTGGTGGTGGATGGACTCTTGGCAATGCTTGGGGCGGTAGTATGGCTAGAACCCAACAACTCTAGATTAAGAATGGTTGCAACCTTTGCACACACGGGCTGCAGTTGCTCTACAATATGCTTCATTCTTTTAGACAGATCCACCCTATCAAACTCTAGTTTTGGAGTTTCTTTCACATGCTTTTTCAGGGATGCCTTGTGCTTGCAGGCACCGCAAATGACTGGCATGACAGAACTATCATCATCATGAGTTGGGAGGGATGAGCAATGGAGGAGTTTACCAACATGACGGATGGTGTTGCAAGCACCAGAAGCGAGCTTGCACATGCATCTTCTGACCTCTTCGTTGGCCTGGTGGTTGTGTGGCGCTGACGGGGTGTTTCCGCGTGCACCCCGCTGCTTGGCACATGGCCAAGCGCAGCAGAGTACTTGTTGCCTTGTATCTTCTTCCCTTGGCTCGCTTGGATCAACACGGCTAGCCGTACGCGAAAATGGACAGAAGCAGAGCAGTTTGCCAGCAGCTCTAGCGGTGTGATGAGCGTTGAGGTAGAGATTGCACACGCAGCCCCTGGCATGCTCGTCGGCGGCCTCGTAGGTGCCGTCGAGCTGGTCCTGGATACGGAAGTAGTCGAGCTCGTCCAGCACGTTCTCGGCATTGTACGCGAGGTCCCGCAGCTTCTGCAGCAGCACGTTAAGTGCAGGGTTGTCAATGTTCCGGCTGCGGGAGTTGTTGAGCATCCCCTGCACATAGAGAAGCTCCATCTTTAGCGCATCAACGTTAGGGCCTAGCTCCTTGCTGGCAGCCCACGCCTCCAGCAAGCCGTCGGCGACAGGGCCCAGCGCCTTGCCCACCACCCATCGCGCCGCACCTATGGCTACCTCCATGCTGAAATCAAGGGCGCTGCATGCAGGAAGAGCAATTCATTTCTTTGCAGTTACCCACTAGCTAGCAATAACGGTGATAACATTTGTTGATAGGGTAGAATATTGGCGTACAGAAGGAGATTAGCAAAACAATACCAGATGATTGCAGTTGCGAGCCAGAGAGCAGGGAGGCAGAGATTGGTGAAACACAAGACCAGCCAGATGATTGCAGGTGCAGGTGTTGTCGATGTTTGGGTGAAGAGGATAGGGAGGTATTTATAGACCCGGTGATGCAGGCCGTTGCAAGCAGAAACTATGAATGGGGTCATCCATTACGTGGTATTGGCATCAGTGAGATGATACTTTGCCCTGCTGGACCTATGTTGGTGCAAACAAACTAGCAATGATCAAGAAGGAGGCAAGGCATCTCAGGGCACACGCATTCTGTTTTTCTGGGGTGAAGCAAGGCATGTATACATATGCTTGCTGTCCTCCCAAAGCAGGCCCTTTGGTGAACAACAAGGAAAGGAATTAGTAGGCAAGGTATCGGGCACCGGCAGCGGCGAGCTGATCAAAGGTTACCGAATAAGGCATTGGCTTTTCTCGCTGAGATGGTTTCCTTATCCCTTTCCCACTTTTCTGGTTTACCTCTTGGCTCTTGCTGTTCCGCAGAGCACAAAGCCACCTGCAAATGACACACAAATCTTGTAGTCTTCAGAGGTACTTGCATTTGCAGTAGTAACTAGTACTCCTAAAAGACAGTGTGAGATAAGAAGGTGAGGTGAAGCGGCCATAATTTGATCGAGATGTTTGCGTTGTTGCTTGCGGCTCGACTCGAGTATCTAGCGTTTTGAGCAGAGAGGCGTACTTGTGAGATTTGACTGGGTGAAACATCACAATCAGAAGTTCAGAACAGTAGGGTTAATCTACAATGAACCGAGGGCAACATGTCGGTCCACACGATCGACATCAACAACTAACAAGTAAACTTTGAATAATTATGTGATGCAACATTAGCATCCCTAATTTCTCAAATTTTTAGCAATACTAGCATGTCAGGGTGTGCATTCGGTTTGATCCGGTTCGGTTTATGGTTCATAGAGGTTTTATACTTCGGTATGTATAGAATTATAGATACATTTCGGTTTTCGGTAATAACCATTTAACTTCAGTTCGATTTCGATAATAACCAAATTAACCAAAATTGAAGCGAATTTGTAAGCCAACGCATAACTTTTCCACGTGTAAATAGATGATATATATCATAATGAGGAAAAAAAACAATTAGAAAAGGATAAAGAAGGGACATTCACGTCTGAAGCACTAAATGAGCTAGACAGTACTGTGCTATAGCAACCCATTACGCTTTTAAACCCAAAAAACCTTAATTTTGCTTAATTCGGTTTAACCAAATGATTTTTGGTTTCTAACTGAAAATACTGAAATGCAAATGGTTTTCATATTGCAAAACTGAAACTGAAACCTGAAAAAACAAAAACAAAATGGTTAGGTTTGGTTTTAAGTGTTTTGGTTCGGTTTTGCGCACTCTTGCTAGCATGCGAGGGGAACATGCACCATCTTTAGTGTGACGTAAGTATTAGATATTAATTTATCTTTTCTAGACATTTCTAGTGAGGGTTTTACATTGATCATAATGGCGGTACTGGAGGGAGTTAGTGGAACTTATAGTCGAGGGGTCGTCGGGTCAGGAGATCAGGTGTCTTGAACACAAAACACAAAAAGGGCACAATATGCCTAGTTTCATGCCCAAGATATACTTAACGTGTTGCTCTTTTCTTTATGTGTAGAGAATATAGAGGATTACTGTGCCGAGGAAAGAACTCGACTAGTTTGAGGAACTCAATGAGTTTATGATGACGGTGGTGATCTCGGCGATAAACAATGAAAATCATCTACGCGGTATGGGCTCTTTGTAAGGCGAGGGAGACTGCCCCCCCCTCTACGGTGCCCTTGTTGCTCCTTATATAGCATTGGTTATGGACAACTCCATGCCCGGGCATACATGGACAAGAGTCAGACACAGTGTCAATATACAACACGTTCGGCCCTTTTTCTATGTTATGTAGAGTGTGCACTATACCATTTGTTGTCTGATGGATGGTCTCTTCCCAAGGCATTGTTGCTTCTCCATAGGTCGGTTGGTTATCCTTGGACCCTGAGGGGTACTAGAGAGGTGATGATAAGTGATTTGACTTAGCACAAACAACCTGCGTAAATACTTGTAATGGAGCATGGTTCATGAGTAGAGTTGATGCGGATACTCGTGGACTTCTTGGCTTGTCTCTCTTGATGAACTGTAGGGTTAAGTCCTCTTTGATTCGTGATGTTGTAGAGTGTCTTGTGATGTTTGGATGCTATATTGGAGCGGGGTTATGACTGTTGCAGACGGTCCTGGCCCTTGCCGGAGGTGTTGGGTGGCTTCTATTCTTCGGCTAGGTTGAAGGTGTTTGTTGGGCCGCACTTCTCTCTAACGTGCGGTTTGTCGGGATGCTTTGGCGGTGGTGCGAGGGTACATGGACGGTGCAGCCCAATTTCTTCAATGTGTGGAGATGTGCGATGAATGGATGAAAATCTTGCACGACTTTTGTCGGGCCGACGGTGATGGCACCCGTGGTATCCACTTGCCACCTCCTCTCACAAATACAGGGTGGATGATGTGTCGACAAACGAAGTTCAATGGGAGCTGGTGGTCTTCGGAGGTGCCCGACGTTGGTCGAGGTGTCGTGTTGTTCTCAGTTAGGACAAGCGGAGTAGTTTTGTTTTGTCGTTGGTGGTTGTCATTGGACTTGTCCGGATGTGGTATTCGTGTTACGCTTGTTGTTTTGCAGCGAATGGTAGTGTTTTCATCCTTGCAATTCTGCCTTTTTGTTTTTGGCGAGTACTGGGCGCCGGCGCGCTAGCCCAATAGTTGGGCCGGTCGCGCCCCAGCCACCCGATGCAGCAAAGCGTAGTCGTTTGATCTGCCTTCCTCTTCTCTCCCCTCCCCCCGTCCCGGCGGCGCCCATAGTACCCATCCGAACGACCCCGCGCCGATTACCCCGAGCAAGACGGCCAGCCTCGAAGGTCGCCGGCTCGCCGCCGCTTGCCATCCTCGCCGAGCAGCCACAGTTCCAGCAAAAACACCGATCCAAACCTTGCAGCAAAACACACCGACAGTTACATCTTTTCTAGACCGCGGTTCCAGCTCGCGCAGGCGAGACCATGGTTCCAACTCTACCTTGTTGGCCAATGCAACTCGCCGCAGTCGCAGTTCTAACACACAGAAACAGCGGGTTGGAGCACCGCCGACAACAGTCCCAGCTCACCGCCCCCATGGTTTCTAGCTTGTCGTGGTGACCATCGTGCTCGCCGTGGTGACCGTCATGCTCGCCGCGGTGACCGGTTCCAGCAAAAACACTTCACAGTTGCAGCTCCGCACACTACGGTTGTAGCTTTTTTCACTGGTTGAAGCTCCCCCCTAGGCCGCTTGAAGCTTTTTCCTCCGTCGCTTGAAGCTTTTGCACCACTGGTTGAAGCTTTTTCATGGTTGAAGCTTTTGCACCACCGGTCGCAGCAAAAAATGCGTCCCCCGTTGATGCCGTAGGTTTGCCGGATGCAGCCCATGGCGGCACTACCATCGCCCCCAATGGCAAACTAGTTTGCCGGTTGCAGCCCATCGCGGCAACACCGTCGCGGCCGTAGCAAACCTTTTTGCCGGTTGCAGCTTATTTTGGCCGGTTCCAGCACATCACGGCAGCACCCTCGTCGACATAGCAAAAATGGTTGCCGATTGCAGCTTTTCTTTTGCCGGTTCCAGCAGCCGGCGTAGCCGATGGCAACACCAGAGCTCGCCGCTTCTAGCGGTGGTTAGTGCTTGCAGCAAAAACGGTGGGAAAGGGTCGACATCGATGGTGTTGGGGAACGTAGCAATAATTCAAAATTTTCCTACGTGTCACCAAGATCAATCTAGGAGATGCTAGCAACGAGAGAGAGGGAGTGCATCTTCATACCCTTGAAGATCGCTAAGTGGAAGCGTTACAAGAACGCGGTTGATGGAGTCGTACTCGCGGCGATTCAAATCGCGGAAGATCCGATCTAGCGCCGAACGGACGGCGCCTCCGTGTTCAACACACGTACAGCCCGGGGACGTCTCCTCCTTCTTGATCCAGCAAGGGGAGAGGAGAAGTTGAGGGAGAACTCCAGCAGCACGACGGCGTGGTGGCAATGGAGCTCGTGGTTCTCCGGCAGAGCTTCGCTAAGCACTACGGAGGAGGAGGAGGAGGAGGTGTATGAGGAGGGAGGGCTGCGCCAGGGAAGAGGTGCGGCTGCCCTCCCACCCCTCCACTATATATAGGGGCAAGGGGAGAGGGGGAGGCGCCCTAGGGTTTCCCCTAGGGGGCGGCGGCCAAGCAGATTGGATCTCCCTAGGGAAAATCCTAGGGAGACTTGCCCCCCAAGCCAAGCAGGTGGAGGCTTGCCTCCCAAGCCAGGTGGAGGCGCCCCACCTCCCCAAGTAACGTGGGAAAGGGTGTGGGGGGCGCACCACCCCTTAGTGGGCTGGTTTGCGCCTTCCCCTTTGCCCCATGAGGCCCTCCAACACTTGCCGGGGCTCCCGAAACACCTTTCGGTCATGCTGGCCATAGCCTGGTACCCCCGGAACACTTCCGGACTCCAATACCCTTCGTCCAATATATCGATCTTCACCGCCGGAGTATTCCAGAACTCCTCGTGATGTCCGGGATCTCATCCGGGACTCCAAACAACCTTCGGTAAACACATACTATTTCCCGTAACAACTCTAGCGTCACCGAACCTTAAGTGTGTAGACCCTACGGGTTCGGGAACCATGCAGACATGACCGAGACACCTCTCCGGCCAATAACCAATAGCGGGATCTGGATACCCATATTGGCTCCCACATGTTCCACGATGATCTCATCGGATGAACCACGATGTCGGGGATTCAATCAATCCCGTATAAAATTCCCTTTGTCAATCGGTATGTTACTTGCCCGAGATTCGATCGTCGGTATCCCAATACCTCGTTCAATCTCGTTACCGGCAAGTCACTTTACTCGTTCTGTAACGCATGATCCCGTGGCTAACTCCTTAGTCACATTGAGCTCATTATGATGATGCATTACCGAGTGGGCCCAGAGATACCTCTCCGTCATACGGAGTGACAAATCCCAGTCTCGATTCGTGCCAACCCAACAGACACTTTCGGAGATACCTGTAGTGCACCTTTATAGCCACCCAGTTACGTTGTGACGTTTGGTACACCCAAAGCATTCCTACAGTATCCGGGAGTTGCACAATCTCATGGTCTAAGGAAACGATACTTGACATTAGAAAAGCTCTTAGCAAACGAACTACACGATCTTGTGCTATGCTTAGGATTGGGTCTTGTCCGTCACATCATTCTCCTAATGATGTGATCCCGTTATCAATGACATCCAATGTCCATGGTCAGGAAACCATAACCATCTATTGATCAACGAGCTAGTCAACTAGAGGCTTACTAGGGACATGTTGTGGTCTATGTATTCACACATGTATTACGGTTTCCAGTTAATACAATTATAGCATGAACAATAGACAATTATCATGAACAAGGAAATATAATAATAACCATTTTATTATTGCCTCTAGGGCATATTTCCAACAGTCTCCCACTTGCACTAGAGTCAATAATCTAGTTCACATCACTATGTGATTGTAATGAATCCAACACCCATGGGGTTTGTTCATATCTCGCTTGTGAGAGAGGTTATTAGTCAACGGGTCTGAACCTTTCAGATCCGTGTGTGCTTTACAAATCTCTATGCCATCTTGTAGATGCAGCTACCACGCGCTACTTGGAGCTATTCCAAATAACTGCTCTACTATACAAATCCGGTTTACTACTTAGAGTCATCCGGATTAGTGTCAAAGTTTGCATCGACGTAACCCTTTACGACGAACTCTTTTCCACCTCCATAATCGAGAAAATTCCTTAGTCCACTAGATACTAAGGATAAGTTCGACCGCTGTCATGTGATCCATTCCTGGATCACTCTTGTACCCCTTGACTAATTCATGGCAAGGCACACTTCAGGTGCGGTACATAGCATAGCATACTGTAGAGCCTACGTCTAAAGCATAGGGGACGACCTTCGTCCTTTCTCTCTCTTCTGCCGTGGTCAGGTCTTGAGTCTTACTCAATACTCACACCTTGTAACACAGCCAAGAACTCCTTCTTTGCTGATCTATTTTGAACTCCTTCAAAATCTTGCCACGGTATGTATTCGTTTGAAAGTACTATTAAGCGTTTTCGATCTATCCTTATAGATCTTGATGCTCAATGTTCAAGTAGCTTAACCCAGGTTTTCCATTGAAAAACACTTTTCAAATAACCCTGTATGCTTTCCAGAAATTCTACATCATTTCTGATCAACAATATGTCAACAACATATACTCATCAGAAATTCTATAGTACTCCCACTCACTTCTTTGGAAATACAAGTTTCTCATAAACTTTGTAAAAACCCAAAAAATCTTTGATCATCTCATCAAAGCGTACATTCCAACTCCGAGATGCTTACTCCAATCCTTAGAAGGATTGCTGGAGCTTTGCATACTTGATAGCATCTTTCAGGATTGACAAAACCTTCTGGTTGTATCACATACAACCTTTCCTCAAGAAAATCGTCGAGGAAACAATGTTTTGACATCCTATCTGCAAGATTTCATAAATAACGCAGTAACTGCTAATATAATTCCAACAGACTCTTAGCATCGCTACGAGTGAGAAAGTCTCATCGCAGTCAACTCCTTGAACTTGCCGGAAAACATCTTAACGACAAGTCGAGCTTTCTTAATGGTGACACTTACCATCATTGTCTGTCTTCCTTTTAAAATCCATCTGCACCCAACAGCCTTACGACCATCAAGTAGTTCTTCCGAAGTCTACACTTTGTTTTTATACATGGATCCTCTCTCGGATTTTATGGCCTCGAGCCATTCGTCGGAATCCGGGCCCACCATCGCTTCTCCATAGCTCGTAGGTTCATTGTTGTCTAGAAACATGACTTCCAAGACAGGATTACGTACCACTCTAAAGTAGCATGCATCCTTGTCGTCCTACGAGGTTTGGTAGTGACTTGATCCGAAGTTTCATGATCAGTATCATAAGCTTCCACTTCAATTGGTGTAAGTGCCACAGGAACAACTTCCTGTGCCCTGCTACACACTAGTTGAAGTCATGGTTCAATAACCTCATCAAGTCTTCACCATCCTCCCACTCAATTCTTTCGAGAGAAACTTTTCCTCGAGAAAGGATCCGTTTCTAGAAACAATCACTTTTGCTTCCGGGTCTGAAATAGGAGGTATACCCAACTGTTTTGGGTATTCTATGAAGATGCATTTATCCGCTTTGGGTTCGAGCTTATCAGCCTAAATATTTTTCACATAAGCGTCGTAGCCCCAAACTTTTAAGAAACGACAGCTTAGGTTTCTCTAAACCATAGTTCATACGGTGTCGTCTCAACGGAATTGTGTGGTGCCCTATTTAAAGTGAATGCGGTTGTCTCTAATGCCTAACCCATAAACGATAGTGGTAATTCGATAAGAGACATCATGGTATGCACCATATCCAATAGGGTGCAGTTATGATGTTCGGACACACCATCACACTATGGTGTTCCAGGTGGTATTAGTCGTGAAACAATTTCCACAATTTATTAATTGTGTGCCAAACTCGTAACTCCAATATTCATCTCTATGATCATATCACAGACATTTTATCCTCTTGTCACGACGATCTTCAACTTCACTCTGAAATTACTTGAACCTTTCAATAATTCAGACTTGTGTTTCATCAAGTAAATATACTCAGCATCTACTCAAATCATCTGTGAAGCAAGAACATAACGATATCCACTACATGCCTCAGCACTCATTGGACTGCACACATCAAAATGTATTACTTCCAACAAGTTGCTTTCTTGTTCCATCTTACTGAAAACGAGGCCTTTCAGTCATCTTGCCTATGTTCAAAATCAAGTGAGTCCAAACGATCCATCTGTATGGACTTTCTTCATGCATATATACTAATAGACATGGTTCGCATGTCTCAATCTTTTAAAAAACGAGTGAGTCCAAAGATCCATCAACATGGAGCTTCTTCATGCGTTTTATACCAATAGGACTCAAGTGGCAGTGCCACAAGTATGTGGTGCTATCATTACTATCTTATATCTTTTGGCATGAACATGTGTATCACTACGATCGAGATTCAATAAACCATTCATTTTAGGTGCAAGACCATTGAAGGTATTATTCAAATAGACAGAGTAACCATTATTCTCCTTAAATGAATAACCGTATTGCGATAAACATAATCCAATCATGTCTATGCTCAACGCAAACACCAAATAACAATTATTTAGGTTTAACACCAATCCCGATGGTAGAGGGAGCGTAAGATGTTTGATTACATCAACCTTGGAAACACTTCCAACACATATCGTCATCTCACCTTTAGCTAGTCTCCGTTTATTCCGTAGCCTTTTATTTTGAGTTACCAACACTTAGCAACCGAACCGGTATCTAATACCCTGGTGCTACTAGGAGTACTAGTAAAGTACACATTAATATAATGTATATCCAATATACTTCTGTCGACCTTGCCTGCCTTCTCATCTACCAAGTATCTAGGGTAGTTCTGTTTCAGTGACCGTTCCCCTCATTACAGAAGCACTTAGTCTCGGGTTTGGGTTCAACCTCGGGTTTCTTCACTAGAGCAGCAACTGATTTGCCGTTTCATGAAGTATCCCTTCTTTCCCTTGCCCTTCTTGAAACAAGTGGTTTTACTAACCATCAACAATTGATGCTCCTACTTGATTTCTACTTTCGTGGTGTCAAACATCGCGAATTGCTCAAGGATCATCTTGTCTATCCCTGATATGTTATAGTTCATCACGAAGCTCTAATAGCTTGGTGGCAGTGACTATGGAGAACCATCACTATCTCATCTGGAAGATTAACTCCCACTCGATTCAAGCGATTGTAGTACTCAGACAATCTGAGCACATGCTCAACGATTGAGCTTTTCTTCCTTAGTTTGCAGGCTTAAGAAACTTGTCAGAGGTCTCATATCTCTTGACGTGGGCACTAGTCTGAAATCCCAATTTCAGTCTTTGGAACATCTCATATGTTCTGTGACGTTTCAAAAATGTCTTTGGCGCCTCAATTCTAAACCGTTAGCATTACGCACTGAACTATCACGTAGTCATCAAAACGTGTATGTCAGATGTTCGCAACATCCACAGATGACGCTCGAGGTTCAGCACACCGAGCGGTGCATTAAGGACATAAGCCTTCTGCGCAGCAATGAGGATAATCCTCAGATTTTGGACCCAGTCCGCATAATTTCTACTATCAACTTTCAACTAAATTTTCTCTAGGGACATATCTTAAACAGTAGAACCAAAGCTTAAGCTATGACATAATTTGCAAAGACCTTTTGACTATGTTCATGATAATTAAGTTCATGTGATCATTTAATGAACTCCCACTCAGATAGACATCCCTCTAGTCATCTAAGTGATACATGATCCGAGTCAACTAGGCCGTGTCCGATCATCACGTGAGACGGACTAGTCATCATCGGTGAACATCTCCATGTTGATCGTATCTACTATACGACTCATGTTCGACCTTTCGATCTCTTGTGTTCCGAGGCCTTGTCTGTACATGCTAGGCTCGTCAAGTCAACCTAAGTGTTTCGCATGTGTAAATCTGGCTTACACCCGTTGTATGCGAACGTTAGAATCTATCACACCCGATCATCACGTGGTGCTTCGAAACAACGAACCTTCGCAACGGTGCACAGTTAGGGGGAACACATCTCTTGAAATTTTAGTGAGGGATCATCTTATTTATGCTACCGTCGTTCTAAGCAAATAAGATGTAAACATGATAGACATCACATGCAAATCATAAAGCGACATGATATGGCCAATATCATCTTGCACCTTTGATCTCCATCTTCGAGGCGCGGCATGATCACCTTCGTCACCGACATGACACCATGATCTCCATCATCGTGTCTTCATGAAGTTGTCTCGCCAACTATTACTTCTACTACTATGGCTAACGGTTAGCAATAAAGTAAAGTAATTACATGGCGTTTTCATTGACACGCAGGTCATACAATAATTAAGACAACTCCTATGGCTCCTGCCGGTTGTCATACTCATCGACATGCAAGTCGTGATTCCTATTACAAGAACATGATCAATCTCATACATCACATATATAATTCATCACATCCTTTTGGCCATATCACATCACATAGCATACCCTGCAAAAACAAGTTATACGTCCTCTAATTGTTGTTGCATGTTTTACGTGGCTGCTGTGGGTTTCTAGCAAGAACGTTTCTTACCTACGCAAAAGCCACAACGGTGATATGCCAATTGCTATTTACCCTTCATAAGGACCCTCTTCATCGAATCCGATCCGACTAAAGTGGGAGAGACAGACACCTGCTAGCCACCTTATGCATCAAGTGCATGTCAGTCGGTGGAACCTGTCTCACGTAAGAGTACGTGTAAGGTCGGTCCGGGCCACTTCATCCCACAATGCCGCCGAATCAAGATAAGACTAGTAACGGCAAGCAAATTGAACAAATCATCGCCCACAACTACTTTGTGTTCTACTCGTGCATAGAATCTAGGCATAGACCTAGCTCATGATGCCACTGTTGGGGAACGTAGCAATAATTCAAAATTTTCCCTAGGTGTCACCAAGATCAATCTAGGAGATGCTAGCAACGAGAGAGAGGGAGTGCATCTTCATACCCTTGAAGATCGCTAAGCGGAAGCGTTACAAGAACGCGGTTGATGGAGTCGTACTCGCGGCGATTCAAATCGCGGAAGATCCGATCTAGCGCCGAACGGACGACGCCTCCGTGTTCAACACACGTACAGCCCGGGGACGTCTCCTCCTTCTTGATCCAGCAAGGGGAGAGGAGAAGTTGAGGGAGAACTCCAGCAGCACGACGGCATGGTGGCAATGGAGCTCGTGGTTCTCCGTCAGAGCTTCGCTAAGCACTACGGAGGAGGAGGAGGAGGAGGAGGTGTATGAGGAGGGAGGGCTGCGCCAGGGAAGAGGTGCGGCTGCCCTCCCACCCCTCCACTATATATAGGGGCAAGGGGAGAGGGGGAGGCGCCCTAGGGTTTCCCCTAGGGGGCGGCGGCCAAGCAGATTGGATCTCCCTAGGGAAAATCCTAGGGAGACTTGCCCCCCCAAGCCAAGCAGGTGGAGGCTTGCCTCCCAAGCCAGGTGGAGGCGCCCCACCTCCCCAAGTAACATGGGAAAGGGTGTGGGGGGCGCACCACCCCTTAGTGGGCTGGTTTGCCCCTTCCCCTTTGGCCCATGAGGCCCTCCAACACTTGTCGGGGCTCCCGAAACACCTTTCGGTCATGCTGGCCATAGCCTGGTACCCCCGGAACACTTCCGGACTCCAATACCCTTCGTCCAATATATCGATCTTCACCGCCGGATCATTCCGGAACTCCTCGTGATGTCCGGGATCTCATCCGGGACTCCAAACAACCTTCGGTAACCACATACTATTTCCCATAACAATGCAGACATGACCGAACCTTAAGTGTGTAGACCCTACGGGTTCGGGAACCATGCAGACATGACCGAGACACCTCTCCGTCCAATAACCAATAGCGGGATCTGGATACCCATATTGGCTCCCACATGTTCCACGATGATCTCATCGGATGAACCACGATGTCGGGGATTCAATCAATCCCGTATACAATTCCCTTTGTCAATCGGTATGTTACTTGCCCGAGATTCGATCGTCGGTATCCCAATACCTCGTTCAATCTCGTTACCGGCAATTCACTTTACTCGTTCCGTAATGCATGATCCCGTGGCTAACTCCTTAGTCACATTGAGCTCATTATGATGATGCATTACCGAGTGGGCCCAGAGATACCTCTCCGTCATACGGAGTGACAAATCCCAGTCTCGATTCGTGCCAACCCAACAGACACTTTCGGAGATACCTGTAGTGCACCTTTATAGCCACCCAGTTACGTTGTGACGTTTGGTACACCCAAAGCATTCCTACAGTATCCGGGAGTTGCACAATCTCATGGTCTAAGGAAACGATACTTGACATTAGAAAAGCTCTTAGCAAATGAACTACACGATCTTGTGCTATGCTTAGGATTGGGTCTTGTCCATCACATCATTCTCCTAATGATGTGATCCCGTTATCAATGACATCCAATGTCCATGGTCGGGAAACCATAACCATCTATTGATCAACGAGCTAGTCAACTAGAGGCTTACTAGGGACATGTTGTGGTCTATGTATTCACACATGTATTACGGTTTCCAGTTAATACAATTATAGCATGAACAATAGACAATTATCATGAACAAGGAAATATAATAATAATCATTTTATTATTGCCTCTAGGGCATATTTCCAACAGATGGTCCTGCAGAACAGCGGCAACGTCGTTTGTGGATTAGACGCTCATGGGAGAAGGGGAGTCTAGAGGTAGGAGATGGAATTAATTGTGGACTAAGCGCAGTACCACGAGAGCATAAGGCTGGTCATAATGATAGTATCATAGGTAGTATCATGCATGCCAACTAGGCAATTTTGATGAGGTGTCATAGAATTAAATGAAGAAAGAGAGGGTTGAGTATCATATCATGATATCGTATCATAATAAATGCTATGCTACTATGAGTCATGCATGGCAATAAATAAAATACTACATGATACTACTATATGATACTATGCATTAGGGAGGTAGTATCATACACTAGTATCATATGCATGATACTAGTATATGATACTCCTCATTACAACCAGCCTAACGAACGTGTGAAGGAGAAAAGGCAGTTCCGTGTCTTTCCAAGAGTGGCCCACCCACCCTTACGTGTCGTAGTGTGACTAGCGGGGAGCATGTGCGTGTGGACGCAGCCAACCGAAAAGTTGCCGGCGTGCCGCTGTTAAACATTTCTCTTTGTTTTTGGACATCGATAAATGCCGACCGTTCGGCCTGGAGGAGCACCAGACCGAACGACTCGTTCGCTCAGGGATGCACCTTTTACCGAACGAAAAGGTTCGGGACGAAACCCCTCCGGCCCGAACTATCCCCATCAGCACGATCTAAAAAAGGCCCCAATAGCCCATTTTGCTGGGCCTCTTCTCACACGTGAATAGATGTGACACCCAAATTTTTATTTGGATTTTTTTCAAAAGATCTTATTTGACTTGAGGGAGGTGATTTAATTTTTTTTAAAAGGACTCTCCCTTTCAAATATTTTTATGGCAAAGGTTTTATTTGGATTCACCCAAGATCTGTCTTTGGTCTTGGAGGTTCTTGCTTTTTATTTGGACTCAAGACAAAATGCTTTTCACTTGGGAAAATACCTTTTGAAGATCTCTTTGAAATTTGCACTATGGCTTTTGGAATAATCCTTTACCACTGTCAACATTTCTCTCTTGCCATGGCCTTAGTGCAAATACTCTCTCCTAAACCTCCCCTCATCCTTGGATCATGTTTGGCATCTAATCCAGCAAGTTGAACCTCCCCTATGTTTATTTTCCATTTAAATCTTATTCAAACAAATTTCTGCCTTCTATTCTAACCATTGGTGATTTACAAAGGAACTCCATTTTCTGTTTTGATTTTTGCCCCCAAACCTTTTTCCCCTCCTAGTCCTTTGAACCCTCAACCAAGATCCATGAAGATCCACTGGTCTTCAGTTCAAATTTTTCAAACTACACTTGCTGCAAGTTTGGACCAGATTTGTCAAATTTGGTGAAATTCATTCAAAACTTTCTCCAAAAATTCCAAGTAAAATCAGGCAGCCTCTGGATGCATTGAGTGGTCACCTCACCAAGTTACAGCCCCAGAAGAATTTATCTCATAGCCAAATCTTTCTGTCGAACACCTGCAGTGCATTGTCAATGTCAAGTTTCAGTTAAGTTCAGAGAACATTGCAGTGCACTGTCGTTTTCTTCAGAACCCGACGTCGATCTCACCAGTGCCACTGTGTCGCCTTGCTCCCCGTCCCCTCCCTCTTGTTCCTGCACCGCACGAACGCCTGGCACCTTGCGGACGTCGGCGACGAGCAGCAGAAGGTGCGCCGCCCCGTGACCGACGCCAGCGGCGGCTTTGCGGCCGCCAGCGGGAGGCACGGCGCTGAAGGCGCCACCCAGCGCCGCCCAAACCACCGGAGCTCGCCGCGTGGCCTTCCACTCCCCCGAACGCGCTGCCACCCTCGTCGTGAACCGCAGGGCGCGGAGCGCGATCTCTTCCGCCGTCGAGCCCGTGCGGTCATCTCACCGTGGACCGACGCCATTACGCCAAGACCAACTCCGTTTAGCTGTGGATTGACACCAGTAACCTCCACTGATGCTGCCTGGCCACTCAAACCTCCTGCCAATCCACTGCATCGCCGTAATCGTTCGCCGGAGATTCTCCGTTCACGGCCACCCCGTCGATCCGCCTATAAATAGAGGCCCCGAGCTTCAACTCGAGCACCCACCATCCCTGCACTCTACCTAGAGCACGCCTAGCCACTGGAAGAGCCCCGAGGAGGTCTCCTTCCTCGACTCCGGCCGCCGCGACCCGCCACGGGATCCAGCTCGATTCGCCCCCGTGTGTGCACCTCCGTCTCCCTTCTCTTGCCAGTAGCTTCACTATGCATCCCTCCTTCTGACCCGCGCTTCAATTCGAAGTTTGCAGCCCTCCACTGGAGTTCTCCATCCTCACCCGAGCCGCCGTCCGCCGGAGATAGTGTCGCCGTCGACGTGGTGCTCCCCGTTGGTCGAGTCCACCACCCACCGACGCGGAAGAACAAGCTGAAGCTCTTGGTACCCTCCGATCCTCCTGACTCGCCGTGGTTCGACGCCGGCGTCCACCGCAGTCTTCGGGCGCCGGCGAGCTTTTCAAACCTGACATGTGGACCCCGCATGTCAGCCTCTGTTCTATTCTTTCGCGAACCGTTTTCTGTTGGCGCCTTCGGGCAAAATACGTTTTCTCTCTTTAGCTAGCGCATTTCTTACCGAAGCGTTTTCTGGTTTCTCAGTTTAAACCCTGGAACTTTTCTGTTTCATTACAGATAAGTCCCTGGACAGAAAACTTTATAACTTTTTATTAAAAAGGGATTTTTGAGTGATTCTTTTTCTGACAGTCCTAAAATTTTGTCTAGTTTTTTATGAGATTTAATTGGAAATTTTTGGAGAAGTTTCTATGCACCCATTGGTTTTCACGTTAGTGCCCGTTTTCGTGATTGCCGTAGGTTCTGGAAGAGGTGACGGAGCCGCGAACTTCGCCGAGCTAGACTCTGACTTCTCCAAACCAGGCAAGCATGTTTGAACATTTGATATGATAAGTGTTTTGCATGTTTGCTTGAAGGTTTGTGCGTGGCATATGAGTGTCGGTAAATACCTCGTTGCTTGTAAGGCAATTACCTGCTTGTTCCAAAGTTGCGATGATCTCTGATGAGAGATGGCCTAATCATGTGGTGACATGAAGGGCAGCAAGGTGGTATTGTTGTAGCATACCAGCCTTGCATCATCCGACTTTCTCCGACGTTAACGTGGACGGAGTCACGTTATCGTTCTTTCCCCCTTCCGTACTACCACATGTTTCATTTGCCAGGATGCGGTTTAGTAAGTTGGTAACCTCTTTCCGTGTACACACCAAACAGAGAGGCCGGGATGATGGTACCTTGGCCCAGGATTAAAGCCAGTCATCCGGTCAGGGGGCATGGGTGTTTCCGGTTGGGACCGAGAGGGAGGGCACCCCCTTAGAGCGCGCGTATAGAAATTTGATCCCATGCTACGCGAGGTTGTAGCCTCCCCGTCTCAAGGTTTTTCTTGAACGTTGCCGAGGGTGATCCCTGGCTTCGGAAGGTTGAATTGGGTGTGTACTGGTTAGACGTGTTTCTTCCAAAACACCGTAGACGGAACTAGTCCCCGTGACTACTGAAATCCGTTGGCTGTGGTTAAGTACAAACTCTGCAGAGTCAATTCCTTCCAAGTCATCGTATCCATGATCAAGTAGTGTAATCAGTATAACCATGTCTATCCGCGTGGAGGACTTGTCCCCGGTGAACAAGCTCAAGTGGTAAATCCAGTTTGATTTTTATTCCCGTGGATGGACTAACTTTATATTTGTCTCGTGCTTGTGATAATTTATGTCCCCGAACTATTGAATTACTAAACTACAATATCAGCCCTTTATGCGACGTCGCGCAGACGTCCGACTGTGGCGTGTTCTTGTTCCTTACTTTAAATCTAAGCCCTTTATGTGATGTCGCTCCGACGTCCGACTGTGGCACGCACTGCCTTTATTTTTTGTTATAAGCCCTTTATGTGGTGTCGCCCCGACGCCCGACTGTGGCATTATTATTCTGCATTTTCCTCTCGAGGAGTCATTCAGACACTCGTTTGGCACCAGTATTACTATTCTGCATTTTCCTCTCGAGGAGTCATTCAGACACTCGTTTGGTACCAGTATTGCTATTCTGCAGTTTCCGCTCGAGGCGTCATTCAGACCCTCGTTTGGCACCCCGTATTTATTATCCCTATGTCTGAACGCACTGGTTAATTGTTCATATGCTTCATGTTTACATTTGTTATATCTTATGTCCGAACTGTCTTGCGAGTACTTTCATAGTACTCACCTGGCTTGTTGATTTGGCCAGATGTTGACGAAGGCGATCTCTTGGATGAAGAGTTTGATAGCGCGTCCGACGCCTAGAGGAGTCCCAGTTAGTCCTGCGCGATCCCGGATATTGGTCACTTGTTTTATATACGCTTCCGCCACCCGCAATAAGTCTCCTCGAGCTTCACTCCGACGCTCGAAGAGTTGTAGTCTTCAGGAGTCATATCACTCGCTTCGCGGTGATATTTCCACTACCGTCATTGTCGTAAGTTAGTAGGATGCCACCCTATCCGCCGTTTTGTTTTATCGGCGTGCATGTAATAAATTGTTGGGCAGTCTCCGCTCAACCTTGTATTATATTTAGTACTCCTGGTATTTTTCTTCTGTGACCAAGAAATTGTCTATCAGTGAGAAGGAATTCTTCCTTACTGGTCCGTAAAAGGGATTGGTCTCTCAATAATTATTTTATTGAAAAACCGATCGTGACAATAGAAAGCCCCAAAATCAGGAAAAGTAAAACAAAAAACAAAAACAGTAAAAAAATGAAGAAGACAAATGAACTCCTTGCCTTCAAAACAAAAAAAAGGTTTAGTGTAAAAATGCCATGGTTGCTGATCCACTTTCATTAACAAAAAGACATTAACAAATCAGTTTGCCATGGTTAACAAAGGTAAAAAATGCCATGTTTCAGACAATAAAAATGCCATGGTAGCAGGAAGTAACTTTGCAATGGTTAAAAATGATTATTTGGATATGGAAAAAGATCTAAAATTGCCATGGGTGTAACTTAAAAATTGCCCTGTTCGAAAACGAGAAATTTGCCATGGCAAATAAACATCTTAAGTAACCATGGTAACGTTCTTCGAATAAGATATGACAACGGCACTACCACATCTTAAGTTGACATCACTATGAAGTCTACACTACGAAAAGTTGCCATGAAGTTTGCATTATATGGATACAACATGGGAAAAGAAATGAAGTTTACACTACGAAGTTGCCATCATGGCAACATATGAAAAACAAAATATGGTGAAAAAATTGTTTCTCTAAACACATAGATTTTTTAAAAAAAATGGAGAAAGCATCTTAACTTGTAATCGTACATGTAATCACCATGACAAGACAAATTTTGAAGGATCAAAACATTTTTCCGTGGAAAAACAAATTGGAAAGAACAAAACTTGTCGTCTTCTCAAACTAATATGTAATGGCCATGGCAAACATTCTTCGGAACCAAGGCAAAATATGCATTTAGTTGCCATGGAAAAAACACTTCTATAAAAATACTGATTTTAGTTGCCATGGCAAGTTTGCCATGTTTTCGAACATCTTTAGTTGCCATGGCAAGTTTATCATGTTTTTAACAAACTTAATTGAAAGAAGTTTGCCATGTTTTTTTAGCGTCTTAAGTTGCCATTGCAAGTTTGCCATGTTTTTGAGCATCTTTAGTTGCCATGGCAAGTTTGTCATGTTTGTGAACATCTTAATTTAAAAAGCTTGACATGTTTTTGAACAAACTTGATTAAAAGAAATTTGCCATGATGCGTAGATCATAGTTGTCATGGGCCATTAGCTAAATTTGTCGTGGTCCAGAAAGCAAAATTTGCCATGATACATAGAATAATTAAAAAAATTTAAATTGCCATCGTGCATGCTCTAAATTTGCCATGATGCATAGACTATAGTTGCCATGGGCCTAAATTTGTCGTGGTCTAGAAAGAAAATTTGCCATGGTCAATTTTTTTTAAATGTCATGGTGCATACACAAAATTTGCCATGATGTGTCGACTATAGTTGCCATGGGCCTAAATTTGTCGTGGTCTAAAAAGGAAATTTGTCATGGCCAATTTTAAAATGAAAAAAATGCCATGGTACATACCCTAAATTTGTCGTGGTGCATAGATAAATAGTTGCCATGGGCCATTAACTAAATTTGTTGTGGTCCAGAAAGCAAGAAATGCCATGATGCATATACTTAATTTTAAAATAAAAATGGTTATGGTAGATACACTAAAAATTGCCATGATGCATATACTATAGTTGCCATGATTGATAAACTAAATTCACCATGGTCCTGGGCATGTGGAAAATTCAATAATTCATGAACAATTGCCGTGGTATAAATAGTATATTTGCCATGTTTTTGCACATCTTCAGTTTGTCGTGGCAAGTTTGCAAATGGTTTTGAGCATTTTAAAATGACATGGCAAGTTTGCCGTGTTTTATCTTAAGTTGCCATGGCAAGTGACATGTTTTTGAACATCTATAAATTTGCCATGGCAAGTTTGCATGTTTTTGAACATGTTAATTAAAGAAGTTTTCCATGTTTGCCATGTTTTTGAACAAACCTAATTAAAAGAAGTTTGCCATGTTTTTGCACATAGTTAAATTTGCAATGGCAAGTTTGCCATGTTTTTGAACATCTTAAGTGCCATGGCGATGTCCAGGAGGCGAGCACGGGCGTCGTGGCCGAAGCCCTGTCTCTGGCGCAGCACTTCCGAGCCTTTGAGTGGAGCGCCGTCACCCAGTCAGCGGTGCTCCCTGTCCAGGTCTGCCTCGCCTCCCCTGAGCTCGCCTTGCCGGAGATGAAAGCGACAGAAGACATGGGGCGACACGGCGGGGGACGCCGGTGGAGCCTCGCGTGGCGCTTCTTCTCCTCCCCCTCCATTCCTCTCTCCCTCCTCCATCTCCCCCAGCTTTGGGCCCTCCTCGCCGAACACCACGCCCGCCGGCCCCGGTGCAGGTCCGCCTCACTGAGCACCGCGGCCGCCGCCCCCTGTGCCGGCGCTGGGCTTGATGCGGAGGAGCAGGATCCAGCGGGGTACGCCGGTGGAGCCTCGCGCGGTGCCTTTTCTCCTCCCCCTTCCATTCCTCTCTCCCTCCTCCATCTCCCCCAGCCCTGGGCCTGCCTCGCCGAACACCACGCCCGCCATCCCCTGGTGCAGGTCTGCCTCACCGAGCACTGCGGCCGCCGCCCCCTGTGCCGGCGCTGGGCTTGATGCGGGGGAGGCGGGATCTGGAGGCGCGTCGCCGTGCTGGGGTGCGGGCCGCATTGCCAGGGGTGGTCTGGAGGCACGTCGCCGGGGCCGGTGCGCGTCCATGGAGGGGAAAGCGGTGGGTGGTTTGCTTGTGAGTGGGGTGGGTGGGGTGAGGAGTAGTGCGGCTGTAGAGGGACGAGACGTTCGGGACGACCTGCTGCTTTTCCGAACGAAAAAACAATGACGTGCCTGGTCAGACATGCTTCAAGATTCGTGATTTGATCCAATGGTCCATAGAAAGTTGGGTCCCAAATCCTAAAATACAGGCGTTCGGGAGTTATTGATTCGGTTGTTTTTTAGGGTGCAATTCTGCCCTCTACGAAGCTATATGGTATGCCTACCCTGGGAAAAAGAACTTTTTTTCGAGAAAAGGGAAAAAGAACTTTTTTTTAGACAAAAAGGGAAAAAGAACTGAGACACGTTGGAGCTACGTAGCGAGTCCAGCTAACTCGATGGGCCACTTACTGAGCTCGATACACACACGGAGAGGGCCCGGCGTTGGAGCGGACGTGGGGGCTGCCGATTGGGCGGCACCGGATGACGACGCTCCCCCGGCGGACCCGTACCGTCCGTCCACCGTCCGTCTTCCCCGAGCAAAGCTGCCAACGCCACCTGCCCACATCATGGGATGGTTGGAAAAAGGAAATCCACCGCGAAGCCAGGAACCCCAACAAAACGTCCCCCTCCGTCGACAACCCGACGCCGACGCCGACGCCCGGAGCCATGGCCCTCCTGCCGCTTCTGGGTTCCCCCTCCTTCCCGTTCCCGGCCTCGCGCCCTGCCCGCCCGTCCAGGTACTACCGCCGGCCACCAGTAGCAGCAGCGCGAGCTCCTTTCGCTTAGCTTCTTCGCTTTAACTGCTGGATGAATGGATCCGCCGCGACCAGATCAGGGCGGGGTTGCGGTCGCTGCAATGTGTGCTGCTTTTTGGATTTTGGATTGGTGTTGCTGCATTCTGTAGTCTGTACATGATACTACGAATTTCACATTCAGCAAATGATACACACATAGAAAAGTTTTAACAGCCCTCGGATTGGTCGCGGATTTCGGTTCCTAACAAACCTGTATGCTTCCTATACGATGCTGCTTCTTGGCAGGAGAAAATGTGGCCCTGCCGCGCGCATGAATTTCAGATGCTCCGCGGAAGAGAGAGCGCCGGTCAGGAACAGTGGGATATCCAAGCATGTCCTCTCTTGTCTTGCTGCGTCTCTCCTCTTCATCTCTCCACCTAGTCAGGTACTACCTGCGTATACCAACTTATCATCAGATCCAGTTAAGCTAGTTCAGAAAGACAACTCGGAGAGCAAATCTGCTTTGCCATTGCCAAACTGTCCATTTCAGCAAGAAAACCGCTATTCAGAGTCAGGAAAAAAAAACAGAGATAGTTAGTAAGGTTGCCAGTTGAGACCCGCGACATGGTATCGATGCGCTCTTCTTGTTGACCAGGCTGTTCCTGCAGACACCTTTGCCCGGCCCAGCTTGTGCCAGGTTGCGGTGGTGGCCGCCATCGACAAAGGCGCCGTCCCTCTCAAATTCGACGCCCCTTCCGATGATGCGATGATGATGATGACCAAGGGCATGACCGCCAAGAACTTCGATCCGGTTCGCTACTCCGGCAGGTGGTTCGAGGTGGCATCGCGCAAAGGCGGGTTCGCTGGTCAGGGGCAAGAGGACTGCCATTGTACTCAGGTACTGCAATGACAGCAGCCTCATACTGAACAATCTGAATTTTTTGTTGTTGTTGAGGAATACAGAATAGTAGTATGTATTATGTCTGAAAAATATAATGGCATCTCACTATCAAACTGGATTATTGTAAGCAAGCTGTTTGCATTGTATGATTGGAGAGTTGCTGGTGCTGCAGGGAGTGTATACATTTGATGAGAAGGCGGGCGCAATCAAGGTGGAGACATTCTGTGTCCATGGTTCACCTGACGGATACATCACCGGCATCCGGGGGAAGGTGCAATGCCTGTCTCAAGAAGACATGGCTGGTGCCGAGACTGATCTTGAGAGGGAGGAGATGATCAGCAGCAAGTGCTTTCTGCGCTTCCCGACACTCCCCTTCATACCCAAGCTACCCTATGATGTCCTCGCGACTGACTACGACAATTACGCCGTCGTGTCTGGAGCAAAGGACACCAGCTTTATTCAGGTGGGGAACTGAATTTCTTCGTGCTATAAACTACTCATGTCTGACCATCTCGGGAACATATAGCCATCTTAATGTAGATTCTAGAGTTTAGTACTTTGTGTTGCTGAAGTCACCTAACTATCTGATGCACTCGTGATCTGAAAATAATATGTCTGACACTGAACCAGATATACTCAAGAACACCAAACCCTGGACCGGAGTTCATCGAGAAGTACAAGTCATACGCCGCCGGCTTCGGCTACGACCCGAGCAAGATCAAGGACACGCCGCAGGACTGCGAGGTGTCCTCGGACCAGCTTGCGGAGATGATGTCCATGCCCGGGATGGACCAGGCCCTGACGAACCAGTTCCCGGACCTGAAGCTCAAGTCGTCGGTCGCGTTCGACCCGTTCACGAGCGTGACCCAGACCCTGAAGAAGCTCGCCGAAGTGTATTTCAAGTAAACACAAACTCATCCGCCGTTCCACTGATCGGTGTTTGCTTCTCTACGCCGAAGCTGCACTTTGATAAATATAAGTAGATCCCTTCAGTGGCTTCAGTCCGTCGAGAAACCATGAAAAATCATGCAGCAAACGTACATGGAAGCTAAAACTCGGAGAAGGTGCCCAAGTCGGAGCGCAACAGCAAGGGCGTACGTACCCAAGGAGGCGATGGTAGTACTAACTGGAGTAGAAGTCGGACAGCTAGGTGCGCCGGGAACGCAATTGGAGAAGGCTACGGCACACCTAGCTGGGATCATACATGAATCCCAATGATATATATCAGACAAGGAACACCAGGTAACATCCCGTGACTGGCGGAGGAGAGATCTTCGATCGATTCGATACTGGCCGGGAACACCTAGCCTCGTTCGCCATGGCTCACAACGCGGCCGCCGCAGTTGATCACGGCGAAGGCATCCGGACGTCGTCGAGGTGCGTCACGGAGGGCGCGACACACGATTTCGAGGTGACCAACTACCCGCTGCTCGAGGGCATGGGCGTCGGAACGTACATTAGCTCGAGCACGTTCACTGTCGGCGGCTACGACTGGAACGTCAGGTTTGTTGGGCTAAGTCCCTCCACATAGAGGTGTGTTGGCAGCCCAACATTAGCCCATAAGTCCAACACATGTCAGCCGTTAATTTTCGTCAACGGTTGAGAGTGCTTTCAAGAGAAGTGAAGCAAGGAGAAAATCCTAGTTACTCCATCTCTGCTGGTGGTCACAACTTGAGAGAGAGGAAGAAGAAGAAGCAGAGGTTCTGTCCAGATTTGCTGTATCTGACTAGACAGTGTTCAAGCTGGTGGTTAGAGGCTCAAACGTGCTTGGATCGAACCCAAACTTGGTGAGCTCGTTCCTTACTTTGAGTACTTCAATCTGGTTAGCTGGTTTGAAGATTAGGTCAGTGGAGCATCAGATTTGAGAGTGGTTTTGTCAGCTCTGACTGCTGCAGTTTCAGAACAGAGTAGTTTTGAGACGAACAGTTTGGGTAGGCAAACGATGTCGGATTGAGCTGAAATTTTGTGGGGATCGCAAGAACTCGTGTGTCTACTTATCTGCCAAATTTGGTGTTGTTTGGTTCAGTGGTTTAAGAGCAGTTTGCAAAACACTGAAGGGTACAGAAGCCGTGTAAACTCTGCTTTGCTGAAATCTTGCTTCTTGTGGTTATTGTTGCTATTGCCGGTTGGCAACGTGGAGAGTGTGTTGTAAATCTCTCTGGAGGTTCTAGAGCAGACTTTGTACTCATCATTCTCATAGTGAAGTTGCGTGGACCGGTCGGTCCACAGCCGTGTTTTTTTATTCCTTAAGTTGAGGAGGTTTTTCCACGTTAAATTCTGTGTCACATGTGCATGTTGTTTGTGTTATTCCGCTGCTACTTGTTGGTTGAAGCTGTCCTTAAAGTTCATCACAAGTGGAGGGGGCTGTGTAGTGTGCATATTTGTCGTGTCGGTGAATTTGTGCAGAGTATTATTGTTGTCCAGCCCCAGCAAAGTGGTATCAGAGCCTTGGTTTGCTTGTACAAATTGCTGAATTTCTTGTGGTGAAAGATGGAAGTGAATACCAGCAGGATGATATCTTTGAATGGTACAAATTATCAAGCATGGAAGGGCAAGGTGGAGGACTTGTTGTACTCCCTCCATTCCCTTATAGAAGGCCACAATCAAAAATACATTTTGCATCAATACAAGGCCACCAATAGTAATCGATGCAAAAATTAATGATTTTTCGTTGTACTAGCAACTTTTTAATACTTAGAGCATCTCCAGCCGGCCCCCCAGGAAGCCTCCCCAAGGCACTTTTTGGACGCCGGCGGGCAAAAAACGCCCCACTCGGGCCCCAGAGACATGTTTTTCGCCGGATTTCACAAGATTTACGGCCGGCGCTACCACCCCAAACCCAGCCCCCCGGGGGGCAGCTGGGACGCTGGCAGATGACTTTTGCATGCACAGGGCCACTCGTCAGCCCCTCTCTCTCCCCTCTCTCTCTCTCCTCTCTCCTCCCCTTTCTTTATTTTCTTTCTCCTCTCCTCTCCCTTTCCTTCCACACAGCGCGCATGGCCGGGGCAGGGCTCGCGAACCATCTCCTTCCTCCTCGCTTGGGCGCCATGGCCACCACCCTCGCAAGATCCAGCCCATCTCCGCCGCGTCCGCCGAGTGGGCGTTCCGGCGGACCCGGTCGGCGCCGTCGCTCGCCGCCGAGTACGCGGGCGGCCCGCTCAAGCGCTGGTGGGACGGGCGCCATGCGCCAGGTCCAGAAGCCATGGCTGGTCGAGTTGCTCGACACGCCCGGTAGGCCGTGCTGGCCCTGCTCCTGCCGCAGCCCAGGGCGGAGCGCCTGGTCTCCGGCGAAGGGGATGGAGTCCACGCTGTTGTCCGTGGCGGCGAGCAGCGCCGTGGCGAGGGCGGCGAGTAGGAGGACCGAGGGCGGAGGCGGCGAGCGGCAGGCAAGCCGAAGGCGGCCTGCCCTGCGGTGACGAGTGGATAAGTGTGTGGGGGGCAACGAGTGGACATTTTCTCGTCCCTAGTGAAAAAAATTCGCCGGCAGCCCCCCAGGCGGCGAAAAAATGCCTCCTGGGGGGCTCAACGGCTGGAGATGCTCTTACATGCATGTAGTCATAATGACACTCAGCCACTTCCTTTCCATTCATTCGTTGCATGCTTATGGTGTATTAATGATCTCGCTTAACGAAAAGAAAAGTTGACTTGCAAAGCAGTCATTAAATTTTATCTTAGTACCTATAATATGAGTTTGTGGCCTTGTATAAGGGAATGGAGGGAGTATGTGAAAGAATACTGGAAGCCAGTGTTCTCCACTGAGATGCCGGAGGGCATTGACGAAGGTCAGTGGAAGGTACTTCATCGCCAAGCTTGTGGGTTTATTCGGCAATGGGTCGATGACAATGTTTTGAACCATATCATTGATGAGACACATGCACGCACCTTATGGCAGAAATTGGAAGAGTTATTTGCCCGAAAAGAAGGTAAAAACAAGATGTTCTTGATCAAACAATTGATGTGCTTGAGGTACAAAGAGGGCATTCTAATTGCAGATCATGTGAATACATTTCAATGCATTATAAATCAGCTTTCTTCAATGCGAATAACATTTGAAGAGGAAGTGACAGCTTTGCTGCTGCTAGGCTCATTACCGGACAGCTGGGAGACCTTTAAGGTCACGGTTTGCAATTCAACACCTAATGGAGTTGTCACTTGGAATCTTGTGAAAACCAGGGTACTAAATGAAGAGTCCAGAAAGGTGGCTGAAGCTAGTTCTTCCTCACATTTAGAGGTGTTGGTCACTCAGTCCAGGGTGAGAAGCAAGAGTAGAGGTCCAGGTAAAGGGGCAGAAAGAGGTAGGAGCAAATCTAAAAGTAAGTATGCTGATTATGAGTGCCATCACTGCCATCAGAAGGGCCACATTAAGTGGCAATGTGACAAGTGGAAGAAAGACAAAAAGAAAACGAAGAAGCAAGATCAGAAGCTAGTTGACAGTGATAGTGACATAGAGGGCAACCGAGTTACTGCAGTAGAAGAGGACATCATGCTTGTTATGCATGAAGAAAATGAGGGCAGATTTGGTTCCACTGTTGAGGAGAAGATCACTGTTGTTTCTGATGAAACCGTCAACCTTGTGGATGGTGACGAGATGATTTGGATACCGGACAGCGGTGCTACTATTCATGCTACATCTTGCAGAGAGCTCTTCACTAACTATATATAAGGTGATTTTGGTGTTGTGAAGATGGGAAACAATGATAGAGCAGCCATCATTGGAAAAGGAGATGTGCATTTGGAGACCGCAAATGGTACAAGGTTAGTCCTCAAATCCGTGAGGCATGTTGAGGCACTTCGTCTCAATATTATCTCAGTTGGTTTGCTTGATGGAGATGATTACTTGAGCAGTTTTGGAAAAGGGCAGTACAAGCTCACCAAAGGCAACATGATTGTTGCAAGAGGTAAAATGGTCTCAGTGTTGTATCATGTTCATGCTAAGCTCTTTAGTGCTTCTGTCAATGCACTAGAGAAGGATGATCATTGTGCTCTATGGCACAAGAGACTTCGGCACATGAGTGAGAAGGGGATGACAGTGCTAGTGAAGAAAAAATTGTTGAAGGGTGTGAAAGGAGTTCACATCAAGAAATGCTCAGATTGTCTAGCAGGGAAGCAACACCGAGTTTCCTTCAAAACTCTACCTCCTCACAAGAAGCCTGAGAAGCTGGACTTGATATATTCCGATGTTTGCAAAATGTCGGTAAGATCTCTTGGTGGTGCTAAGTACTTTGTGACCTTTATTGATGACTTTTCCAAGAAAGTTCGGGCCTTCACTTTGAGAACCAAAGATCAAGTACTAGGTGTATTCAAGCAATTTCAAGCCTCAGTTGAGAGAGAAACTGAGAAGAAGATCAAGTGCATACACACTGATAATGGAGGAGATTACATTGGGCCATTTGATGCATATTGCAAGGAGCAATGTATTAGGCATCAATTTACTCCCTCGAAGACACCACAGCTGAATGGTCTTGCTGAGAGGATGAACAGGACAATTGTGGAGAGAGTTAGATGCTTGTTGTCAAGTGCAAAGCTACGTAAACACTTTTGGGGTGAGGCTTTGATGACTGCAGTTTATCTTATTAATCTCTCACCAAGTTATCCTTTGCAGGGAGATGTTCCTAATAGGGTCTGGTGTGACAAGGACGTCTCATATGACCACCTGAAGGTTTTTGGGTGCAAGGCCTTTGTTCATATTTCTCAAGATGAAAGGTCAAAGCTTGATTCGAAGACACGACAATGTATCTTTCTTGGCTATGGTGGTGATGAGTTTGGCTACAAGCTGTTTGACCCTGTAGCAAGGAAAGTTGTGAGAAGTCGTGCTGTTGTGTTTGTTGAAGACCAAACAATTGAGGATATTATGAAGACAAAAGGGCAGGTTCCTCCTCAGCAGCAGCAAGACATGATTGATTCTGACCCAGTTCCTGCAGCTCCAGCTCCTGTGCAAGTTGAAGTAGACGCAGAAGATGTACAAGATGATGTACATGGTGGTGCAGGTGAAGAAGAAGATGCTCCCCAGCAGCATCAAGAGTATGATGCTGAAGTTGATGATTCGGATCAGCAGGAAGCACCAGCACCAGAAAGTCTACCAGCTGCTCCAGTCAGAAGATTCAACAGGGGTCGAATTCCTTCCAGCAGGTATCCCTCAGATCAATACGTGGTGTTATTATCTGACGGTTCAGAACCTGAATGCTTTGCAGATGCAATAGAAGATGAGCACAAGGAGTGGAAAAGTGCTATGCAAGAAGAGATGGATTCCTTGCATAAGAATCATACTTATGAGTTGGTGAAGTTGCCCAAGGGCAAGAAAATTTTGAAGAACAAGTGGGTCTACAGAATCAAGCAAGAAGAGCACACATCACATCCAAGGTACAAGGCCAGTCTAGTTATAAAAGGATTCGGCCAGAGAAAAGGCATTGACTATGATGAGATCTTTTCTCCGGTTGTGAAGATGACATCCATAAGAGTAACCCTTGGCATGGCAGCAAGTCTTAACTTGGAGGTTGAGCAAATGGATGTGAAGACTGCATTCCTTCATGGTGAGTTGGAGGAAGAAATATACATGGAGCAACCTGAGGGGTTTATTGTGAAAGGTAAAGAAGACTATGTGTGCAAGCTGAAGAAAAGTCTCTATGGCCTGAAACAAGCACCAAGACAATGGTACATGAAGTTTGAAACTGTCATGGGGGAGCAAGGCTACAAGAAGTGTAGCTCAGACCATTGTGTGTTTATTCAGAGGTTCTCAGGTGATGATTTCATCATATTATTGCTCTATGTTGATGATATCCTGATTGTTGGCAAGAATGTCTCTAGGATTGCTAAGTTGAAGAAGGAGTTGAGCAAATGTTTTGCTATGAAAGACTTAGGTCCAGCAAAGAACATTCTCGGAATGAGAATTGAGCGAGACAGAAATTGCAACAAGTTGTACTTGTCTCAAGAGAAGTGTTGTAGGGTGAAACCCTAGAGGGGATCTTTTCACACTTGGAGGGGGGAAAGAGGAAGAACACTCAAGAACACAAGACACAAATCACTCAAACAAACCCAAATATCACATCCACTAGAGTAGCATACATGAGATCCACAAGATTACAAGAACAATTCAAGGAAAATAGCACTAGGTAAGTTCTTCCCACTAGGTGAGGTCTTGATCTTGATGTCCTCCAAGAGGAGGGCTTGATAATCCCAAGGATTCTTCCCAAAGAGGGGTCTTGATCTCCAAGAGGAGGAGGATACAAGGAGCAAAGCTCTCTTTGGTGTTCTAAAATACTTTGCTAACCCTAGAAAGGAGGTGGAGGTGGTCTATTTATAGTCTAAGCCACGAAGGGGTAAGTGGGAGAGGGATACAAGGCCAAAGGCCCACGGCTACGCAGAGGCAGAGCGGTAGTACCGGAACTCGGGCGGTAGTACCGCTTATAAGCGGTAGTGCCGCTTGGACTGGGCGGTAGTACCGGACCCGGGTCGCTCGAGCACAGGAGTTTGTCGGGCTGAGCGGCAGTAGAGCGGACGTTCAGTGGTAGTGCCGCTTGGATGGTCTTAGCGGTAGTATTGCTTATAGGCGGTAGTACCACTCGTTCCAGGTCTTCTTCCACCTTCTCGTTCTTCTCTTCTCTCCCTTGCTCCATGGATGCTCGAGTCTCCGTCTTCTCCTTCTCACGATCAACTTCCTTGTACCTAAGAATGAAAAATGTTTCCGATTGAGGTAGAACCCAATTCTCGCGGGAATCCAAACGAGACTCAAATAGGAAGGAGTTCACCTCGTTCTCGATGTTGCGTGCACGTGCTCTTGTCATTGGCCCTCTTGGTGCTTGCGGTGGTGATGGAGTGACAGTGCGGGTAGTTGAGGGATGCTCCGCATCATCTCCCCCCCCCCTTGGGAGAGATCCGCCCACGGATCGTTCTCTTCATCACCATGGTACTTGGCCAAGTCTTTGACGTTGAAGATGTCACTTACGTTGTACTTGTCATGTGGGATGTCGACCTTGTAGGCGTTGTCGTTGTAGCGTGCTAGCACCTTGAATGGTCCGTCAGCTCCCGGGAGTAGCTTGGACTTGCATTCCTTGGGGAAACGGTCCTTGCGGAGATGTATCCATACTTGATCACCCGGTTGGAACACCATCGGAGACTTGTTGAGGTTGAGCTTGGAGGCGAGTCGTTGTACTTGGCGCTCGATCGTGGAACGTGTTTCTTCATGCATCTTCTTGAGGTAGGTGGCTCTTGCACGTGCGTCCAAGTTTGCTCGTTCTTGAAGCGGTAGAGGAAGGATGTCCAACGGTGACAATGGGTTGAAGCCGTAGACAACCTCGAAGGGGGACTTGCCGGTTGTAGAGTGTCTTGCGCGGTTGTAGGCGTACTCGGCAATGGGTAGGCACTCCTCCCACTCCTTGATGTTCTTCTTTATCAACACGCGCAGGAGAGTTGCAAGCGTTCGATTTCTTACTTCCATTTGGCCATCGGTTTGTGGGTGGTACGCCGTGGAGAAGAGTAGCTTGATTCCGAGCTTGGCGCATAGCGTCTTCCAAAAGTAGCTTAAGAACTTGACGTCTCGATCTGACACAATTGTCTTTGGCACACCGTGCAATCTCAAGATTTCCCTACAAAAGAGATTGGCAACATGTGAAGCATCGTCTATCTTATTGCATGGGATAAAATGAGCCATTTTAGAGAATCGGTCCACAACAACAAATATGGAGTCCTTGCCATTTTGAGTCCTAGGTAATCCAAGCACAAAATCCATGCTAATATCTTCCCAAGGTTGATGTGGAATAGGTAAAGGCATATGTAAACCACGGGATTGAGATTGTGACTTAGCTTTGCAACATGTGGAGCACCGGTTGGTGAAACGGGCGACATCGCGACACATCTTGGGCCAAAAATAGTTCTTGGAGAGCGTGGCATAAGTCTTGTCGCGGCCAAAGTGTCCCATGAGTCCACCTCCATGAGCCTCTTGCAAAAGTAACAAACGAAGAGAAGACTCGGGAATGCATAGTTTGTTAGCTCTCATAAGATAACCGTCTTTGATATAATATCTTTCCCAAGAAGTATGCGTCACACACTTAGCATAAGGAGTAGCAAAAGTCACATCATGCTCATATAAATCTTTGATATGATCAAATCCAACAACATTCAATTCAAGTTGAGTAAGTAACATGCATTTGCGTGAAAGGGCATCCGCCACGACATTCTCTTTGCCCTTAATGTACTTGATCACATAGGGGAAAGATTCAATAAATTCACTCCATTTAGCATGTCGTTTATTCAACTTGGTTTGAACTTTAAGGTACTTAAGTGTTTCATGATCGGTATGTATGACAAACTCATGCGGTCTAAGATAATGTTCCCAAGTATGCAACACACACACACTAAAGCATACAATTCTTTATCATAGATGGGGTAGTTAAGTTGAGCGCCGGAGAGTTTTTCACTAAAATATGCAATAGCTCGCTTTTCTTGCATCAAAACTCCGCCAATTCCATTACCACTAGCATCACAATGGACTTCAAAAGTTTTGTCAAAGTTAGGCAAGCAAGAATCGAAGCATGAGTAAGCAAGGATTTGAGCTCATCAAAAGCGGTTGATTGGAAGGGTCCCCAAACAAAGGGTGCATTTTTCTTACTCAAGGCATGCAAAGGTGCGGCAATAGAGCTAAAATCTTTCACAAATCGACGATAGAAACCCGCAAGGCCAAGAAAACTACGCACTTGTTGCAAATTAGTGGGTTGTGGCCAAGTTTTAATTGCTTCAATTTTAGACTCATCAACATGAACACCCTTTGAGGAAACAACGAAACCCAAGAAAACAAGCTTGTCAACTCCAAAAGTGCACTTTTTCATGTTCGCATAAAGACGTTCTTTGCGAAGAGTTTGCAAAACAGCCCGAACATGCTTTATATGATCTTTGATGGATTTGCTAAAAACAAGTATGTTGTCGAAGTAGACCACAACAAACACTCCAATGTAAGGACGAAGCACAAAATGCATAAGACACATGAAAGTACCGGGAGCTTCCGATAAACCCATAGGCATAACCAACCACTCGTACAAGCCAAATTTAGTTTTGAAAGCGGTTTTCCATTCATCACCTTCTTGTATGCGGATTTGATAGTAGCCACTTTTAGGATCAATTTTTGAGAAAATAGTAGCACCGCTAAGTTCATCTAGCATATTGTCAAGTCTAGGTATGGGATGCCTATAACAAACGGTGATAGCATTGATGGGTCTACAATCGGAGCACATGCGAAAACTACCATCTTGCTTGGGTACAAGTATAACTGGAACGACACAAGGGCTTAAGCTTTCAAGTACATGGCCGTTGTCGATGAGTGACCCTGCACTTTTCACTCATACATCTGACCGCGGTCGTACCTTGCTTCTTCTCTATGTTGATGATATGTTGATCACTGGAGATGATCAGAAGTACATTGCTTTTGTGAAGAAAAAGTTGAGTGAGCAATTCAAGATGTCAGATTGATTTTCTCTCAGTTATTTTCTGGGAATTGAGGTTGATCAAACTAATGATGGTTACTATCTCTCTCAGCATCGCTATACTCAGGATTTGATCTCACGCTCAGGTCTTACTGATACACACACTGCCGCTACACCCATGGAGCTCCATCTCCAATTGCGCCCTAGTGATGGTACTCCTCTTGAGGGATACCACTCGCTATCGTCATCTTGTAGGCAGCCTTGTACTTGCCGTTGGATCTCCTTAGTTTCTTCCGGGTTGACGCGGTAGGGAGCCTTGTTCGGGAGTGGCGCCCCGGGGATGAGGTCGATCCTATGTTCAATGCCACATAGAGGAGGGAGACCGGGAGGTAGCTCATCGGGAAAGACATCCTCGAATTCCTGCAACAAATTAGAAAACACTAGAGGAAGAGGATTAGGAGTGTTAGTTTTAGCCACCTCATCTTTGCATAGGAGGACAAAGTGGATGAGACTCGATGGGTTCTCACACACTTCTCTCATCTCTCTTTTTGTGGCGAGGAGGACTAAGTTTTTCTCTCTTGGCGAAGAGGCGCTCAATTTTGGCTTGTGGCTCTCACTTTCTTTTTGGTGGTTCACTCTCTCACTAGGATCTCCACGATGGGTGGATGCTTGCTTATCGGCGAGCACTTGGCTTGGTGACATTGGTCGAAGCACATATTCCTTGCCTTCCATCTTGAAGCTATAGTGGTTGGTTCTTCCGTTGTGGAGGACTCCGCAATCGAATTGCCAAGGTCATCCCAAGAGAAGGTGGAACACCGACATAGGAACTACATCGCACTCCAAGGTGTCCTCGTAGGCGCCGATCTTGAAAGAAACTTGCACCGTATGTTCCACTTGGATAGTGCCAGAGTCGCTTAGCCATTGCACCTTGTAGGGACGAGGGTGCTTCTTCTTGACCAATTGGAGCTTGGAACATAGCTCTTCACTTGCCAAGTTGTGACAACTTCCTCCGTCGATGATGACCTTCACGGAACGTCCGTTGACATCGGCCTTTGTGTGGAAGATGTGGCACCGTTGGTCTTCCTCTTGATGGTGTTGGAGCGTCAAGACCTTGGAGACCACGAGAGAGGGACTTGAATCGTTGTCACAAAACACTTGATCGTCTTCATCTTCGTTCACGCGCCGGTGCATGGCCACGTGCTCAATGGCTTCCATTTCTTTGTCGCTCATCGAGTCATATGTGCCATCATCGTTGAAGATCATTGTTCGCTTGTTGGTGCATTCGAAGGATTTGTGACCTCGGCCACCACATGTGAAGCACTTGAATGAACTTGTCTTGACGATGTCGTTTGGTGGCGCCGAAGAGGAAGGAGTCTTGGATTTGTAGGTGCTTGCCGGAGGACGAGTCGAGGAGGGCGTAGCTTGTTTGGAACTTGACTTGTCGCCGGTAGTTGGTGATGCTCTAGTTGAGGAAGGAGGTGCCGAAGTCGCGGGAGCTTGAGAGTAGGAGCCGTAGGTCTTGGACGAGTACTTGGCATATTTGAAGTCATCTTGGACTTGTCGCTCGGCCTTGGTCGCTTGATGAACTAGCTCGAGAAGGTTTGAGTATGGTTGGAAGTCGGCAATCCGCTTGATTGGGTGGTTGAGGCCGTTCAAGAAGCGTGCCATTGTTTGCTCGTCGTCTTCCTTGACATTGGCTTGTATCATGGCAATCTCCATTTCTTGGTAGTATTCTTGCACCGTCTTCGTGCCTTGTTTGAGGAGTTGCAACTTCTTGAAGAGATTACGGGTGTAGTGTGTAGGCACGAATCGAGCTCTCATGACATCGTTCATTTCCGTCCAAGTTGTGATTGGTGGTTCGCCTCTTGTATGTCGTCGCTCGATCACTTGTTCCCACCAAATGAGGACGTAGTCTTGAAACTCGAGGGAGGCCATGGCAATCTTCTTTTCCTCGTCGTAGTTGTGAAGACGGAATATCTTGTCCACCTTCAAGGCCCATGAGAGATACTCTTCGGGATCATTGCTTCCGGAGAACTTGGGCATGGTGAACTTAAGCTTGCCGTAGCGGAGTTCTTCATCGAAGTAGCGGTTTTGATGTCGCTCTTGCCGTGGAGGAAGGTCCTCAAATGCTCGTTCCTCGAGATGCCGCTCTTGGCGTGGAGGAGGGTCTTGAAGCACTTGATTCTCTTGATGTCGTTCTTGGCGTGGAGGAGGACAAGGGATATGCGCTTGGTTGCGCCTTTCTTGTAGTTCTTTGCGATGCACGGCTTCTTCTTGTATCTCCCGACGAAGAGCTTCATCTTGCTCGCGTGCTTCCCGACCGCGTTGGGCAACGGCACGTGTGGAATCTCAGAGTGCATCTAGGGCCGCTTGAGCTTGAACTTCTAGCCGTAGTTGTTGTTGTTGAAGTGCTTCGGCATCTTGCTCCTCTTGGTGTAGGCGCGCTTGTTCCTCTTGTTCTTGATAGATGGCATCTTCGTCTTGAGGTTGTTGCCGTGGCACTTGTGTAGGCATTTGCTCTTGCTCCCTTGGTAGTTGCGCTTGTTCTCGCGCCCTTTCACGTGCTCGAACTCGGTCTTGTAAGCCATTGCCATGGAATGGATTTTCTTGAGAATGGCGATCTTGGGGAGCATCACGTCGAGGGGCTCGAGCTCGGGAGGACTTGTATCATAAGATGAGTAGTCCGAAGAGTGTCGACTTGAGCGGTGGCTTGAGTGGCGTCGTCTTGTTGAAGTAGACGAGGAAGACGGGCGTCGCACGATCATGTTGCGGAGCTCTTCCATTTGTGTAGAGAACTTGTCGTCGATGTAGTCGTGGTTCCTTGCTTCCGCTTGACGAACGTCGGCGGCAAGTCGGTCAAGGCGTTCACCCAAGGCTTCACTTTCTTGATGGAGCGCTCGTTGCGCGGTGAAGAAGTGGCCCTTAGTGACGTAGTCGTGATCACCATCTCGCTCCACAAAAAGCGGGTTCGCCGACGAACTTGGCCTATCCATCATAACCAAGTGGGGTGAGTAGGAAAATGAGAGAACAATACCGAAGTTACCTTTTCGAGGATTGAGGATGTAACAAGTGTCACTCAATGTAATGCCACAATAGTAGAATTGGAACCGGGTTTGTTTCTCACACCTACAAGTAAAAGGCTTATGGAGGAGCTCGGTTGGGATGGAGGCAAAAATTTCAAGCAAATTGTTAGTCAAGATATTGAAAAGGTTGAGAAGGTTCACAAAAGTGCAAGTAAAGCAAATAGATCAAAGCCAAGAGTATCACTAGGAACACACACACGGAAGATAGATGGGATCCGCACAACCAAGGGTGAGCTCAAAATGTGTGACCACTGAAAATGCTCTTGTTGTGCGAATGCTAGAGAGACGCTAGCTCGATTGCTCAATTGGGTAAGATACGCTTGTGCACCCACCTATGAGAGAAACGTGTCGTCTTCAATCCCAACTATGCTATGTATGTGGTGACCAAGATGATATGCAAAATGGCTCAATGCTATTGCTTATGAACTCTTTGTGTCTCCTCTTTTGCTTAAAAGCTTTTCTTTCTTTCTCTTTTTTTCCCACTATGCTTGATGCTCGAGCCAAGTATGATATGAGACAAGTATGTAAGATATGCACGGGAGAGACTTATGGCACTAAGATGATAACACGATCACTACGGTGCATAAGAGCGTGGCCCGGCAATTCTCAACTCGCTAATCTCGATGGGTAAGCAACGCAAAAGGCTCGGGCTATCAATGCAAAAGCAAAGGTGAGTGTCGTCAAGGTTACCGTCCTTTCTTACGGTTAGCGGTGAAGATGACTCCGAGGCGATGATGTCGATGTCGAACGTCCCTAAGTAGCCGAAACACCTTAGGAGACTCGAATCACAACTCAAACAACCTCAAGTGCTATATGGAACAAAATGGGTTAGGTTGCGGTGGTCGGTGGTGGCTATGCGGATGATATGGTGGAGGGCCTAGGCAAACTTTCCAAATTTTGGAAACTTTGATGGAGTCAACTGATGGTGGTGGTAT
Organism: Triticum aestivum; assembly: GCF_018294505.1. Classification (NCBI taxonomy): domain Eukaryota; kingdom Viridiplantae; phylum Streptophyta; class Magnoliopsida; order Poales; family Poaceae; genus Triticum; species Triticum aestivum. The sequence goes on along the minus strand of NC_057799.1, from coordinate 580,037,604 downwards.
TTTTGTGGGAAGGGGGATGTCAATAGCTTCAAAACGAGCTAAAGAACGTCAAAAACGGACTCCGGATGAATTAGTTATGGCCAAAACGGTGAAACTCGGAACGCTGAAACTGGGAGGGGCGGTAGTACCGCTTGGAAGGGCAGTAGTACCGCTCGTGTCGGGTTTTTTTTCGCAAAATCTGGAGCTGGGAGGGGCGGTAGTGCCGCTCGGAAGGGCGGTAGTACCGCTTGGAGGTGCTAAGCGGTAGTACCGCTGGTGTCGGGAAAATTTGTAGATTGAATCGGGGCGCGGTTTTGGGGCGGAAAAGGATGATCTCGGTGGCAAAATTTGACGAAATTCGTGGAGGAAGGGTGGGGATTGATGGGGAGGGGCTAGATCCACTTTCCAAACATCAAATCCATGGACCAAAACAACCAAATCTCACAAGATCCAACAAATTGCAAGAAATTTTTTTTGGGGCTATTTTTTGTGGGGATTTTCGAAATTGGACGAAAAACAACAAAATCAAGCTAGCAAATGGGGGGATGGGACTCCAAGATGTGAATCAACCTTGCTCATGATACCAAGATGTTGTAGGGTGAAACCCTAGAGGGGATCTTTTCACACTTGGAGGGGGAAAGGGGAAGAACACTCAAGAACACAAGACACAAATCACTCAAACAAACCCAAATATCACATCCACTAGAGTAGCATTCATGAGAACCACAAGATTACAAGAACAATTCAAGGAAAATAGCACTAGGTAAGTTCTTCCCACTAGGTGAGGTCTTGATCTTGATCTCCTCCAAGAGGAGGGCTTGATAATCCCAAGGATTCTTCCTAAAGAGGGGTCTTGATCTCCAAGAGGAGGAGGATACAAGGAGCAAAGCTCTCTTTGGTGTTCTAAAATACGTTGCTAACCCTAGAAAGGAGGTGGAGGTGGTCTATTTATAGTCTAAGCCACGAAGGTGTAAGTGGGAGAGGGATACAAGACCAAAGGCCCGCGGCTGCTCACAGGCAGAGCGGTAGTACCGGAACTCGGGCGGTAGTACCGCTTGTAAGCGGTAGTGCCGCTTGGACTGGGCGGTAGTACCGGACCCGGGTCGCTCGAGCACAGGAGTTTGTCGGGTTGAGCGGCAGTAGAGCGGACGTTCGGCGGTAGTACCGCTTGGATGGTCTTAGCGGTACTACCGCTTATAGGCGGTAGTACCACTCGTTCCAGGTCTTCTTCCACCTTCTCGTTCTTCTCTTCTCTCCCTTGCTCCATGGATGCTCGAGTCTCCGTCTTCTCCTTCTCACGATCAACTTCCTCATACCTAAGAATGAACAATGTTTTCGATTGAGGTAGAACCCAATTCTCATGGGAATCCAAACGAGACTCAAATAGGAAGGAGTTTACCTCGTTCTCGATGTTGCGTGCACATGCTCTTGTCATTAGCCCTCTTGGTGCTTGCGGTGGTGATGGAGTGTTGGTGCGGGTAGTTGTGGGATGCTCCGCATCAAGAAGTATATTGAGAAGGTACTTCAGAAGTTCAGGATGGAAAATGCTAAAGTTGTGAGTTGTCCACTAGCAGCCCATTTCAAGTTGAGCAGAAAGCAAGGTCCTACCACTGATGAGCAGAAAAAGGAAATGCGTCATGTTCCTTATGCTTCAGCGGTTGGGAGTTTGATGTATGCTATGGTGTGTACAAGGCCTGACATTGCTCATGCAGTTAGTGATGTGAGCAGATTTATGTCTAATCTAGGAAGACCTCATTGGGAAGCCGTGAAGTGGATTTTGAGATATCTCCGGGGTAGCACAAATCTGAAACTTTGCTTTGGTGGTGGTGAAGCCAAGCTGATTGCTTTTTCAGATTCTAACATGGCTGGAGATGTTGACAGAAGGGATTCTACTTCAGGTTACTTGGTTACCTATGCAGGGGGAGCGGTGTCATGGCAAAGCAGGCTGCAGAAGTGTGTGGCACTGAATACAACTGAAGTTGAATTCATTGCGGTAACAGAGGCGAGCCAAGAGCTATTGTGGCTGAAATAGTTGGCTTGTGGGCTGGGTTTTAAGCAAGACAAGTATGTGTTGTTTTGTGACAACCAAAGTGCTATCCACTTGAGTAAGAATGCAAGATTTCATTCAAGGTCTAAGCATATAGAAGTCTGCTATCATTGGATTCGAGATGTGTTGTTTTCCAAGAAAATGCAACTTGAGAAGGTTCACACCGATGACAATGGGGCTGATATGTTGACTAAAGTGGTGACAAGGAAGAAACTTGAAGTATGCCGCCGGCTCGCTGGCATGGCTGCCGGAAGGCAGTGAGACCCTCCATGATGTAGGGAGGGGGAATTTGTTGGCCTAAGTCCCTCCACATGGAGGTGTGTTGGCAGCCCAACATCAGCCCATAAGTCCAACACATGTCAGCCGTTGATCTTTGCTGCATCCAACGGTTGAGAGTGCTTCCAAGAGAAGTGAAGCAAGGAGAAAACCCTAACCACTCCACCCCTGGTGGTGGTGGCTACCATTCGTGAGAGTGTGAGAGAATACACACAAGAGAAATCACAACCTGAGAGAGAGGAAGAAGAAGAAGCAGAGGTTCTGTCCAGATTTGCTGCATCTGACTAGACAATGTTCAAGCTGGTGGTTCGAGGCTCAAACGTGCTTGGATCGACCCCAAACTTGGTGAGCTCGTTCCTTACTTTGGGTACTTCGATCTGGTTAGCTGGTTTGAGGATTGGGTCAGTGGAGCATCAGATTTGAGAGTGGTTTTGTCAGCTCTGACTGCTGCAGTTTCAGAACAGAGTAGTTTTGGGAGACGAACAGTTTGGGTAGGCGAACGATGTCGGATTGAGCTAAAATTTTGAGGGGATCTCAAGAACTTGTGTGTCTACTTGTCTGCCAAATTTGGTGCTGTTTGGTTCAGCGGTTTAAGAGCACTTTGCAAAACACTGTTACAAAAGCTGTGTAAACTCTGCTTTGCTGAAATCTTGCTTCTTGTGGTTGTTGTTGCTGTTGCCAGTTGGCAACGTGGAGAGTGTGTTGTAAATCTCTCTAGAGGTTCTAGAGCAGACTTTGTACTCATCATTCTCATAGTGAAGTTGCGTGGACCGGTCGGTCCACAGCCGTGTTTTTTTACTCCACAAGTTGAGGAGGTTTTTCCATGTTAAATCATGTGTCACATGTGCATGTTGTTTGTGTTATTCCGCTGCTTACTTGTTGGTTGAAGCTGTCCTCAAAGTTCATCACAAGTGGAGGGGGCTGTGTAGTGTGCATATTTGCCATGTTAGTGAATTTGTGCAGCGCATTGTTGCTGTACAGCCCCAACAAGGTTCTACCCGAACGGAGACAGGAAGGACGCTGCCGGCCACGCGTCAGCCTTCTTGTGTTATCTCAGCCCGGTCAAGGACATGGTGATGACAAGCTTCACCTTAAGCATGTTGGACGATCAAGGCAACGTACAAGCAACTGCGCAGTTATCGGGGGGCCACCTTTTCTCCAGGGGAAGAAAATGATACCTGGGGCATTGGAAAATTCATGGAGATATCGAAGCTGAAATCGTCGTCACCTCACCTCCTAACGATAAGGTGCGTGCTCACTATGATCAAAGAACCACCCTCGGAGTGCAAGAGCAATCTTATTGTGGAGCCTCTGCCGAACCTGCCCGGACGCCTCCACCACGCCCTCAAGGATGGGAAGGGCGCAGACGTCACGCTCCTCGTGGGCGGCACGGAGTTTAGCGCACATAGGTTCATGCTTGCCGCACAGTCCCCGGTTTTCGACACTCAGCTCTTCGGTACGATGATGGATAAGAACACATCGTGCATGGAGATTGTTGACATGGAGCCGGCCATCTTCGAGATGCTTCTTCACTGCGTCTACACGGATTCACTGCAATCGTGCAGTGACGGTGATTACGATGCAGCCACACTGCAGCATTTGCTAGTCGCCGCGGTCCGGTACGGGCTGGACAGGTTGAAGGTGATGTTTGAAGGGAGGTTGTGCAAAAGCATCGACGAGGACACCATCATGAGTACATTGGCGCTAGCAAATCAGCACTCCTGCGAGCGGCTCAAGAATGCCTGCTTGGAGTTTTTATTGTCATTGCGGGAAGCCATTGTTGCAGTCATGAACACCGACGGGTTCCAACACCTAATGCACTACAAAAAAAGACACATCCGTGACATTTTGGGCCGAACGAATTTTTTTCTGTCATACATATGACACTTCTATGACGATAATTGTGACAAAACCGGTATCATCATAGATGTGGTGGGCTCCTACTTCTATGACAAAAAATCATGACAGAAAATGGGCTTTTCGTCCTGGGCGGGCCGGAGACGCAGCTGCATGACATTCTTTGGGCCGTCCATGATGGAAAAAACCATGGTAGAAGCGAGGGCGAGGAAAATTTCGGGGAGTTCCCGGTTACGGTGGGAGGTCGGGGGCCGAGCAATGCGCGTTTCTCTCATACACGTACGCGCGTGTGTGCGAGGCGTTGGCTCTAACTGAACCCGAGCAAGGCATTGGGCTCTAACTGAACCCGAGCGATTGCACTGCAGGCTACGCGTTACTGAACCCGAGCGATCGGTCGATGGCTGTTAACTGACCCCAATCGAGCAATTCCTTCGCTACTGCTGCTAACTGAAGCCGATCGATGCTGCCTCTGGATGAACAGTGAGCGTTGCTGGGGGGGTTTGGATGAACAGTTCCTGGTGGGGGTGGATGTACAGGACCCCGTGGTGTTGCCTCTGGATGAACAGGACCCCGATCGATCGAGCCGGTTGGGGCTGGATGAATAGGACCCCGTGGAGGGCAGGATGAACAGGACCACCCCGTGGAGGGCAGAATGAACAGTAGAGGGTGGAGGGCTGGATGAACAGTAGCCCGTGGAGGGGTGGTTGAACAGGAGCCCGTGGAGAGGGCTGGTTGAATAGTAGCCGGTGGAGTAGCGCGTGGTGGAGGCTGGATGAAGAGGAGCCCGTGGATGAACAGTCGCAGGTGGAGGCTCGAGGAGGTCGACAGTGGATGAACAGTAGCCCGTGGAGGCTGGAGGGGGTCAACGGTGGAGATGAACAGTATCCCGTGGAGTCCCGTTTTGTGGTACGCCACACCCCTCCCGATGAACAGGACCCCCGTTTCGACCGTAGCGCTCCAACACAAGTCCGTTTCCTCCGTTTTGCGGTACGCCACACCCCTCCCGATCAACAGGACCCCCGTTTCGACCATAGGAGGTCTGTTTCCTCCGTTTTGCAGTACGCCAGACCCCTCCCGATGAACAGGATCCCGTTTCAAACGTGGCCGGTCGAACACAAGGCCGTTTCCTCCGTTCTGCGGTACGCCAGGCCTCGTTTCCATCGGCTGTTCCGTCCAAGCCCTCCCGATGAACACGACGACGCATTCCGTTCCGACCCAGCCGGTTGGCTCCCCATGAACACGACGCGGCGCTGTTTCTCCGTTCCGACCCAGCCATGTACACGAGCCCTGGCCGTACGTATGCGCGAGTAGGCGTTCGAGACCCCGCCCGTATGTACACATACGTGGCCGTATTTTCTTTCTTGCACCCTAGCCGCTGTACGTATGTGTACATGCTACGTGCGTGCCTCTACTACGACACGTACGCGCCTCTACTACGACACGTGCGCGCCTCTACATCCACCAGTATATATGTACGTACACGTTCACGACCAGAATGACAACGCTACGTACGCTTCGACCAGGTGGGTCCCGACTGTCAGGCACTTCCTTGCGTGCGAAGATGTAGTTGGTGGGTCCCAGCAGTCAGGGGGAAACATTTTTCTCGTGAAATACAGTGGCCCATCCGGTGGGTCCCAGCTGTCAGGTGGAGGAATAATTATTTTCCGCGTAATAAGGAGGCACTTCCTTGCTGCGGCCGTGGACCCAGCTGTCAGCCTCTCCACGTACAGTCCACGTCCGATGGAAGTCGTTCCTTGACCACATTGACCACGCCGCGCCGAGAGCACCAGGGCGGTGGACGACGGCGAGGCCTAGGAAGGGGACGACGGGGAGCCGGGGAAGACGCGGCAGTGGAAGCCCGCGCGGAGAGGAGTACGAGGGTTCACTGGTTCGGCTGCGGTGTGAGGCTGCCGTCGCCGCAGGGCTTGGCCAGCGGTGGGAATAGTAGGGGGCGGTGAGGCCTCCGCGGCAGCACAGCCAGCCACGGAAGGCAGGAGCATGCTGCACGACCGGCGCTGCTTTGGGTGTCTGGAGCAAGAAGACCAGAGGTTGAAGAAGCACTACGGCCATTGGATGGACATCGTACGGTCACTGGAGCTAGAATCGTGCATATTGACTAAGTTGACGAAGCCCTCCGTCCCCGTCAACTTAGTAGGCCCACAAGTCAGCCTGCCACTATACTGGGTCCCAGCTAACAGGGGGAGTATTCATTTTTTTGTGCGTAATAAGGAGGCACTTCCTTGCGTGTGAAGATATAGCTGGTGGGTCCGAGCTGTCAGCGGCGGTAACGTTTTTTTCGCGAAATACAGAGGCCCTTTCGGTGGGTCCCTAATGTCAGGTGGAGGAATCATTATTTTGCGCGTAATAAGGAGGCATTTCCTTGCGTGCGGCCGTGGACCCAGCTGTCGGCCTCTCCACGTACAGTCCACTTCAGATGCATGTCGGTCGTTTACCACGTTGACCAGGCCGCGCCGAGAGCACCAGGGCGGTGGACGACGGCGAGGCCTAGAAAGGGAACGACACGGAGGCAGCGAAGACTCGGCAGTTGTTTCCCACGCGGAGGGGGTTACGACTGTACGAGGGTTTACTGGTTCCTCTGCCATCGCCGGAGAATAACAGCAGGTGTGGGTGAGTAGAGGGATGGCTAGGCCAGCGATGGGAGTACGGTGGGGCGGTGAGGCCTGCACGGTAGCACAGCCGGCCGCGGGGAGGAGGGAGCAGGCAGTCCCGCCGGCGCTTTTTTGAGCGGCTGGCGCAGGAAGAGCAGAGATTGAAGAAGCACGACGGCCGTTGGATGGACATCCAACAGTCAGTGCTTGTGCGTCAACCTTTTTTTAGGAAAGCCTTAAATCTGTGGAAAACAACATACAACCCATCTGCCATTATTTCTAATAATTTACAGCCCATTTGCTAATTATTAAGGTTTTTTTTGGAGCCCATATTCTTTTTGTTAGCATTACAGGCCATATTGTGGCCACGGTTAAAAAGTTATATGAAATTTTGCATATTTCGGTGCGGTCCGAACTGTTTTTAATCCCGAAATTTCGACTCACATTCAAACTGATTTTAAAAATAAATGTATATCAATATAAAATCAAACAAATTTTCCACGCATAAAAATTAATGTAATTTAAAATCTTGAAATGAAAAAAAGATATTTGAAACTAATTGCCTGTTTGATGTGTTTTAAAAATGTACAGCCCATTTCTCATTACCGATGGGCCATTTTCTCGGCCAGCCGAATGAAAGCTCTCCTCGTCTTGAAAGATTTGCAGCCCAACAGGCCTGACAAAGCGACTTACTTGGCAAATCATAAAAAAACTGGGATGTGGCCGTGGACCCAGCTGTCAGCCTCTCCACGTACAGTACTCTTCCTATGGAATGTCGTTGACCATGTTGACCACGCCGCGCCGAGAGCACCAAGGCGGTGGACGACAGCGAGGCCTAGGAAGGGGACGACGCGGAGCAGGGGAAGACGCGGCAGTGGATGCCCACGCGGAGAGGAGTACGAGGGTTCACTGGTTCGACTGCGGTGTAAGGCTGCCGTCGCCGCAGGGCCTGGCTAGCGGTGGGAGTAGTAGGGGGCGATGAGGCCTCAACGGCAGCACAGCCGACCACTGGAGGCAGGAGCAGGCGGTCTCCCCGGCGCTGGTTTGGGCGGCTGGTGCAAGAAGAGCAGCGATTGAAGAAGCATCAGGACCGTTCGATTCAAATCCAACGGTTACTGCTGCTAGAATCGTTTGTTGACTAAGTTGACAAGCCCTGCGTACGCGTCAACTTAGTAGGCCCATAGGTCAGCCTCCCAACCGGTGCGACCCAGATGTCAGTGGGAGGAATCATTTTTTTCGCGTAATAAGGAGGCAGTTGATTGCGTGCGGCCAGGCCAGCGGAGGGAGTAGGGTGGACCGGGGAAGCCTGCGCGGCATCATAGCGGGCCACATAAGGAGGGAGCAGGCAGTCCCGCCGGCGCTAGTTTAGGCGGCTGGAGCAGGAAGATCAGAGATTGAAGAAGCACGTCGGCTGTTGGATGGACATCCAACAGTCACTGCTGCTAGAATCGTGTGTTCACTGACAAAGCCTTGCGTAAACAAGTCAGCCTCGAAATCTGTGGCGTGTACAGCCCATTTGCTATTATTTTTTATAATTTTTACTCATTTTCTAATTTATATGGAATTTATTGCAGCCCGTTTTCCATTTTTAGAATTGCTGGCCATTTTCTAGTCAGTACCAGGGTCAAAAAATTAACTAAATATGTGGGAAATTTTGAAAAATCGCAAATTTTTGCTGGGGAACGAAATATTCTTAATCCAAAAATTAATAGCCATACTAAAACAAATTTAAAAATAAATTAGTACTATGTCATGTTAAATCCAATGAAATACGTATAAGATATCAATGAAGAACAAAAACAAAAAAAGAAACTTATATCCCATTTGGTATAAATTTTTTGGAATTTTCAACCCCTTTTGATATTACTTTTAACAGACATTGACCATACTCTTAAGCCAGGCCGGAATGCATCCCTCATCTTGAAAGATTTGCAGCCCAGTAATTCGGAGAAAACAAATAGGCCTAGCTTGGGTATTCTTCAAAAAGAAATACTGGGCTACCTATTTTCCCAAAGAACTGGTGCATGAGCATTTAGCTTTATTTATTTATTTATTTATTTATTAACTTATTTATGTTTAGGGGACCATGAGCATGTACCTGGGCCGGATTCATGTGAGAGCCTCCCTTCCAGTTAATTATGGGCTTCTCTATTGGGCCTTCATCAGTGGGCTGCATGTTATCAACAAGTGGAAAATGTGTTCCGTACGAAAAATTGTATGCGCTGTGTACGGTACGGGGCACTAAAGGATCGAACCGTGCAACGACTTCCAAAACATTGTGTTTGTCGTGCTAACAACACATTTATTCAACCAACAGACGAAATATACTACTGATTGTACATTGAAAACAGCAGCAGCAGCAACCAGGGCTGGGGGTGCAACAGAAGCAGTAAGTAGGCCAGAAGAGTGAAGACGCAGCTCTCTCTTCCAAACCAAACATCAGCCATCATTACAAAAGGGCTACCAAAAAAGAACAAGTGTATGCATCAAACTAAATAAAGATCCTACTACACCAAGTGTACGCATCTAACTAACTGGCTCAGTTAGACGTTACTATTTATTAAGCTGTGGAGATTGGCTGGCGGCTTGAACCAGATGGGTGCCTGACGGGGGAAACTCCAGCCAGCAGGTCGAAGTCTGATACTTGCGACCCTCTCTCCTACTTTGGGCTACAGAGCGTGGCGGCACATATCAGGGTATGGTGCATGCAGAGACGCATGGTACGTTGTGTACACACAGTTTTGCCTGATGAACGAAACCGCGCTGCCATCATGATCCTTGCCGTCGGTTATCTCCTGGTTAATCAGATAATTCAGTCCGACAAACAGAGAGCGTGTACCAAGGCTACTTACCAGCCTCCAGTCAAAAATTCCTGAAGGCCCAGAGAAGCTGGGATCCTGCTCAAAGACCTTGCAGTGACTGTGATTGTATTCCGCGAAACAACACGTCAGGTACGTGCGAACGATCATCAATCTTTCGCCGTCATCTGATCGAGCCAGGAACCACCTGCAACTGCCATGCCGCTTTTCTTTGAAAGGTTCTGGGATTAGGAAGGGTAGGGACACCAGGCGGCCTACAACATCATATCAAGTTGGAGTCAAATAAAAAAGGGCTCTTGATTTAGTCAATCATAAGAACAGCATGTTATGAGCATGAATATTTTTTCAGCAAATGTTGACAGTAATATAAGCAAGCCATCATGATATCATAGGAAAAGAACATACTGCTGTAACAGCCGTTTGTAGCGATGACTGGAGTAGGCCAGCAATACGTCCAGCCATAGAAGGAGTCGACAGCGTAAATGAAGCCCTTGTGTTCAATGGCATCAGAGAACCATGGAGGATGTATGATCCTGCGATGGATGTGCAGATTTATCCACTTACCGCAGTGACCTATCAGATAGGCGAGACCGTGGTTGAAGAACGCAATTAGCCTGAAGTCTTTATAATTCGCAGATCTTGTGGGCACTTGGCAGATTACAACCTTGAGCAAATCAAACTTGGTATCATGTTGGCTACTGTAAGATTCCGAGTATTCTGGGCCGCGGTGCCAAAGCAGTGCAGTGTTAATCGAAGGAAGGGGAATCAATCGCCGGGTGTAGACCTCCACGAGCATCAAGTTGCCGCGACCGTCGACGAGTACCATCCAAGACATGTTCATGCCGACCCAGTACATTACCGTTAATGTAGTTGAGGCTGACGGGGATCGGATCGCAGTCAAGGGGGTTGATGCTCGCCACCCTACGATCGTTATGCTGCGTGACACGCCGTTTCTGAAGATCAGGCGGCATCAGCAAGCAAGGAGCTGGCTTAAAAAGCTCCGGCCTGAGGGCTTTGAGTAAACGGTACAGCCCCGACGAGCACGCGGTGAGCGGCATGGTACTGAGATTGTCCACACGTGAAACAATGAGCTTGATTACCTCTGTGGGGAGCGAATTCCAGCCACTCTTTAGGCGGACGCTGCTCAGTTCTGCCATTGTTAGCGGGGATGGAAGATTGGACGAGATTATGTGCGGACAAAGATGGAGAAGCGAATATGTGCTGCGGGAAGTGGACAGGTGATGGTGACTACAGCACGCCGCTTGACTTACGAGACACATACCAGCAGCGTAGGGTCATGTCGATGCCAGACAACTTGCTTGAGTGATCACAGTACTGGTACTCCCTACAGTGCTATGCCCTAACTTGCTTGAGTAGAGTACTAGAGTAGGACTCTGCTCTACTACTAGCACCGGAGGAGTAGTATATTCTAATCTAAAATAGTTACAAACTTCAATGCCCGAGCGTGGAACGACTACGAACCGTGCTCAAAGACCGTGTCTACGTGGTGTTTGGACATGGGCGACAACCTCAACGCCAACGGTGCTGCTCCCGTTGCACCGTATGTGTTTCTGTCCTTCCTGTTCGAAATCGTGGTAGAATTCATGTTTCTACTCTGTATCCTACTACTATGCTAGTCCACATGATTAGTTTCATCTCTGTTATAGCCGTCATGATTTATTTTGTGCTTATTCGGATTAAATCTCGTAGTAACTTGCTCATATATTCAACTGGCGCAACATCCCCTACAGCCACTCCCGTTTCATGGACGGCCTGGTCGATGCCTCCAAGGAGCCCTTCGTCCACTGCTATGAGTGCCCGATGCCGTTTTGTGGCTCGCCGGCGGACATGGTGCATCACCTCACGGATGCGTGCAGCGGTCAGTGCTGGCCCTTGGCGGAGAACATCAAGTACGAGACGTGCTACCCGTGCACCATGCCGGAGTCGCTGGAGGATCACCGCCGCCTACTAGTCTCGGAGGAGGACGACAGTGTCTTCCTCTTGATCGTGGGCAGGAGTAATCCCATGTGTAAAAACTAATGATATCTTGAGAATTTTATCGGAAAATAGTATGTCGACCATTTCATCGAAAAAATGATATGTCGAGAAAGATGATAGAGGTGAGGAGGAGTGGGGCGTGGTGGTGACTGGTGGTCGGACTGGGCGGAGGCATGGGGATGGACGGCGCCGGCAGCGGCCACCATGCCAGATTGTTCCAGAGACTTCCTTTTGTAATTGCTCAGCAATGAGGTTGTGGGAGATAAGGATGAACGAGGCAAGGCCTTATCTATAAATGTGGAGAGAGGAGCGGGTATCTTTTGTAAATTTGTCATAGTTTGCTTTCTGTCCGTCAGATATAGATCAGACAATCTATATTATAAGATGGCAGGCGCACCATCATCACCAACTTGGTTTTTTCTCTACTCCTACTCCTATAAAAGACTCAGTTGGTGATGATGGTGTGTCTACCATCCGCCATTTCTGACCATTAGATCTGCATCTAACGGCTGTGATGTAAGTTGTGGACTTTTGCAACAATTCCCACTTCTCTGCTCTAGTTTACACAAAACCCCTTAGTATCTTGAAACCAACCACATTCCTCCCTTACTTCATCAAAACAGCCCAAAGAATATATTTGGAGTGAAACATAAGATTTTTTTAGTGATATGTATATCAAAAGTAAAATGTTCTCTTTCAAATTTGTGAATATGTATTATTCTACTTTGGATCTGTTGCAACGGACGGGCTCATAGTTATAAAGGTTTATCTCTTGCATTCTCCGCAACCAACACCTAGTGTACTGGTCTGGGCCGGATGCTCGCAGCCTGATGACCTGAGTTCGAATTCTGTCCTAAACTTTATCTTTTTATATTTTTTTAATATATACTACTTCTTTTGCTACTGTACTAGCAGTGGAACCCACAGAGTACTTAGAATACAGGATTAAGGATGGCTTTATTTCTTTTTAACTTTCTGTACGAATCTGTAGCCAGCCTGCAAGTCATGTACACTGTACTGACAGTGGAACCCACAGAGTACTTAGAATACAAGATTAAGGATGCAATTAACTTTTTATAGAGGGAGAATCATACACGCAATTAACTCAAATGGATTGGACGTGACTCTATTATTCTCCAACTGCAACCGGAAAATTTCCTCCCGCGGGCCAGAGTAGGTTTCTCGGTTTGCATGCGGGTTTAACGGAGGGGTTTGATGGAGGCGAGGAGGCGTGTTCAGCCGGGCGTGCAGTGGACGGCGCAGTACTATTCGATTTGACAACTACAACTAGTATATTATAAAAAACAAAGAAGAGTAGTAGAGATAGAGATAAGAATAGAGACTAGGGAGGAGCACCATCTACTGCTTCGTGGGCTACTCCTGCGCTCCATTCGGCGGCCGCAACGTCCCCTACAGCCACTCCCTCCTGCGCTCCATTCGGCGGGCGCTGTTGAAATTTGGAGAGCGGACTCTCGCGACTGCTAGCAGCGACGACTTCACCGACGACGACTTCTTCCCCGACCTCGGCAACCTCTTCCTCAACGACATGGGTGACAACCTCAACGCCAATGGTGCTGCTCCCGTTGCACCGTATGTGTTTCTGTCCTTCCTGTTCGAAATCGTGGTAGAATTCATGTTTCTACTCTGTATCCTACTACTATGCTAGTCCACATGATTAGTTTCATCTCTGTTATAGCCGTCATGATTTATTTTGTGCTTATTCGGATTAAATCTCGTAGTAACTTGCTCATATATTCAACTGGCGCAACGTCCCCTACAGCCACACCCATTTCATGGACGGCCTGGTCGATGCCTCCAAGGAGCCCTTCGTCAACTGCTATGAGTGCCCGATGCCATTTTGTGGCTCGCCGGCGGACATGGTGCATCGCCTCACGGATGCGTGCAGCGGTCACTGCTGGCCCTTGGCGGAGAACATCAAGTACGAGACGTGCTACCCGTTCACCATGCCGGAGTCGCTGGAGGATCACCGCCGCCTGCTAGTCTCGGAGGAGGACAACAACGTCTTCCTCTTGATCGTGGGCATGGGCGAGGCCCGCTCAGGCCGTCGCCCCGTCTCAGTAATGTGTGTCAGGGGCGACGCCGCTGACGCTGACACTGACACGAGGCCGATGTACGGGTGCGTGGTCAGTGTTACTACCCCTCCGGGTCGCGTGGGCGGCGACACCGGCCTCATCGAACGGACTTGGACTCTGGGGAGCTGGGACTATCCCGCCAATGTGGACTTGGAGAACCCATGGCCTCCTTTACCCGCCGACGCGGTGCACGGGGACTCCAAGGAGGTTCACCTGGAAGTACGCATTATCAAGTTAAATGTTGATCATTAGTCTTCGCTCAATGTAATCCGTTGTCTAAGCATGTGGAGACTTCCATGCAGGATCTTGCTCTATTGGAGTATCGCGCATGAATAAAAGTGTATCCGTTTATGGTTTAGTCTAGAATCTTCCATGTATGAATTTTTACTACAGTACTGGTGAAAGACTTACGATGAACCATTTCTTACATCTCCTCTGCCCGCTTGCAAGTCATCCTGATTTAATCCCTCCGTCTAGGTGTATAAGGGCATGATTAATATTACTTAATAGTATAGCCAACTGTTGACTATAAGAAAGTGCCATGTCATTTGTAGCCAACATGTATAACAATCGATACTCAAAAACTAATTCTTAAAGATCATTTCTTGCAAAGCACAATAAGTGTTATTTCTTCACAAGTTTTGGATGCAGGTTGAACAGTTGAACGCTTTTGTTTGCAAAAGATACCTTTTTATCTATTTCACCCGGATGTTTGTGAGCTCTAGAGATGAAATAATATCCGAAGAAACCTATCGATACCCGTTACACATGAGATGACCCCCACATCCTTTGTCAAAATAAACAACTCCCCGATCAATGCATTTCACTCTTCGGTGCAACGCACGGGCACCTTACTACTATAGATTAGTACGACCAAAAATTGAACTAACATTATATATAGTACGATAAATGCTGATGCATGTCACCTAAAATTATATCATTCAAAACTATGTTCAAATACGAATCCAACGATATAGTTTTTGTTGACATGCACTAACATTTTGTCTGTTAAATCTTCAGTCAAATTCAATGGGGGACTAATAAACCACGACCGATGTAGTACAAGTGTAGAGGGCGGCACTGCACGGGAGTCTCACCTCTCACCCCGCTCGTGGCGCGGCAGTAAAGCCGTCATATCACAAAACCCAACCACTCCCAGTAATAAGTGGCCTGGTAAAATAAACGGACAAGCAACCATCACATCCCTCCGTCTTTTTTGCATTTCATCTCTCTGCATTTACTTTCTCCGGTTCATCTCGCACACTCGATCCCTAGCTACTACTCCTAGGGCTAGTTCTTTTGGCGGCTTCCCCAGCTTTTCCCACAAGACTAGTCACAATGGAGAGTAACAATAAGGCGCCTCACTCATTTATTTGGGCTTCTAAACTACTACTCCGTCCTGGTTTATTCCTCACCATTGTAATTTGTGCTAAATTTTGACCAAAGATTTAACTGGTTTATTCCTCACCATTGTAATCCCTCCATCTAGGTGTGTAAGTCATCTTACGAAAACCAAATAATCCCAAAACACTTAGGCGCGGTGCATTAACTTCTACCTCGTTTCTTGTTTCTTGACATATCAACCAATAAGAGATAAAGAGTGTGCATGCTTTTAATGACTTGGGATATCAAACATGACATGCAGTGGTTAGTTCATTGCATGCAATACTATTAATTAGCAAATAAACATTAACGTTTCTCGTTTTCTCCTCCTCCTTGGTCACGGTGCACAGCCTAAGATGACTTACTCACCTAGACGGAGGAGTAGTGCATGTGACATGCACTAACATTTCATTAGTTAAATTTATGACCAAAATTTGACACAGATTACAATGGGGACCAATAAACCAGGACAGAGGTAGTAGTTAGAGCATGGTTAATAGTATAGCCAGCTGCTGGCTATAAGCCAGTGCCATGTCATCTACAGCCCATCTTATAGCCAACATGTACAATAATAGATCAAAAGAGTGTACTACCTTTTTATTATGTGGCCCACTTCTCATTCTCACAAAGTGCCTAGGAGCACGTGCTAGAGCTGGCTCTTCACGAAGAGCCCGCTTACCTTCTCTCTCCTCTTCTCTTTCCTCCAACTAAGCAGAAATATACTAGTTTATTTCTTATAGCCCACTGACTCAGCTCTATTGTACTTGCTCTTATGGGATTACTAATCTAGAAGCCTAAAAGAACTGGCCCCTGGTACTCCTACTAGTAGTAGTACTCAAGTTGGAATTCCAATTGCACGGCACAACTTGTTAGGCAAAAAATTCGATACAGGGTGTAGGAAGTGGTTTGGGAATTTGCATGCCTTTCCAACCAGTGAGATACTCCGTACAAAGTACGACAGAGAAATAACCACAGAGAAGGAAGCTAAAAGTAAACAATCAAACGAGCATTTTTGCATTTGGTTTGCATTGAATCGTTTCACAAGGTTGACTAGTGCTGTTTTTCTACTTTTACAAAAACCGCATCGTAATGTTAAAACGTGCATTTGCACGTACATAAGTAATAGTAGTAGTCCCTCCGTCTAGGTGTATAAGTCTTCCCGCCTTCTTGGTCACGGTGCACAACCAAAGATGACTTATTGACCTGGACGAAGGGAGTAGCACAGTCTGCAAGCATATATCGAGAGAGACGTGTAGTGCGATAGTATATAGTAAAGTTTGTGCTATATGCACGTACTTGCAAAATGCGTACGAATACACAAGGTTTCCAAACTTTCCCTTTTACATACTTAATTAAGGACGCTAAAAATTCCTGAACGTTCGGGATTTATCATTTGCGTCCCAAAACTAATGAGATCGCCTTACGAAACAAAAATTATACTCCTCCTAAAAGCCATAGCACTCGCAGGAGCGCTTGCGGCGCGCCACGAGTGCCCTGGTGCGCGACCGTTTCCCAGCGCGCCGACACAACGCCTCTTCCTCAGCCTCGCAACTCGCGAGGTGCTGATTGGCGGCTTGCCGGCGGGCGAGCGCGATCTCACCGGTGTGGTGATCCGGTGCCAACAGGTACTCCTCCTCGCTGGAAGCGTGCACCCGGTCCACGTACCGCCAAGCGTAGATGAGGTGCTTGGGCCCGACTGCACTCAGGGCGTCGGCACGGGCGTCCTCCGCCACCCTCACGGCCCTCGCACGAGCCTTCTGCCAAAGAGCCAATTGCCTGACTCTCTCGGACGCGACATAGGCCTCCCAGGCAGCTTGTTCCGCGGTGCGCTTCTCTTCCTCGGCCTTCTTCTCCGCCTCTATTTTGGCACGCTCTGCTGGAGGCAAAGCCTCCCACAAGGCGACATCCATTTCTTTCCAAAGCTCCTCAAGGCTGGGGGGCTCGGCGGGCGGCGCGGCGTTCTCCTCGTAGCGGGGAGCCGACGCGTCCTCCGGCGCGCGTGCTGGCGAGATTGGGAACGCCGACGCGTCCACCTCGACGCGTCGCGGCGAGGAGCGGAACACCGACGCGTCCTCCTCGACTAGTGGCGGCGAGGAACGGAATGGCGACGCGTCGCGCCGCGGCGAGGAGCGGAACGCCGATGCGTCCTCCTCGACTAGTGGCGGCGAGGAACGGAACGGCGATGCGTCGCATAGCGGCGAGGAGTGGAAGACCGACGCGTCCTCCTCGACTAGTGGCGGCGAGGAACGGAACGACGATGCGTGACCGTCCGCGCGGTGCAGCGAGGGGCTCCTAGGGCTTCGGAGGGGCGATGCCATGGTGGTTGACGTGAGAGGGAGGGGGAGGAGATAGCGATGAACGTGAACGTGAGGGGGAGGAGATAGCGATGTCGTGGGAGGCGCAGTATTTATAGCGAGCAATGGCACACCTACGTAAGATATGGACTGAGCTGCACTGACTTAACTGCAGGTCCAGTTGCGTCACTGACACGTGGGCCAGACCCCTGTTGGGCCCATATGTCAGTGACCCAATGCACCTGCAGTTAAGTAATAGCTACGTGGGCATATTTGTTGGAGTAAATTACGGGGGAGCAAAGGGGTGGAAATATTGCTGGTCACAACGGATTGGACGAGCGTGGGGGGAGGAGAGTCATGCATGCAGATTTTTTCACACGGGGTGGAGTGGTGGGACCGCCGGAGGGAGAAGGAGAGTTTGGAAGGCATACTGTTTCCACACATGGAGAGGAAAAGATTTGGAGACGAACGGGCTTCCTGCAGGTATGGGGAACGGTGCATAATAAGTCATCTTGCATGCCGGGCTAGGTATAGTCTCAAGTCATTAAAAACATACACGCCCCACACATGTTCATATTTCAAGGTGCACTAAATTATTGCATGCGATGATTAAGGCTGGCCATAGGTGGTATCTTAGCTGGTATCATGCACACGGGAATAGCAAACATGTTGATGTGGCAAAGAATTAAAGAAGAGAGGGGGGTTAGAGTAACTAGTGTTCATGCATGCATTGGTAAACACATTTTTTTGTGAAGAATGATAGCACTAGTTGAGTACTTTTGCAGACTTCAAAAATTATTCCACCGCCTCTACTATCTTGCTAAGAGTAGGTGAAATTTTTGAATTGAGCCCTTTAAACTAGAAGGGAGGTAGTGGTACTCTAAGGCTGGTCATAGTGGGGAGTAAATTAGACTAGTAACATGCATATGTTACTAGTCTATGTTACTACCTTTATAGTGCATAGTATCATAGATTAGTATCATAGGTGGTCTCATTTATCGCCATGCATGACACATAGTAGCATCACATTTATTATGTTACGGTATCTACCTATGTTACTATAATCATCTCTCTCTTATACTCATTATAATCAGTATTGTAGATATTGATATTTTTAGTATAAATTTGGTCCTGGGATTTCATTGATGCCTGTCAAAGCGTGGAGGAAGCGGAGCTTAGGGCTTGCATTGCCGGTCTCTACATAGGTATTTCTCTTCATAATCCTGTAATTTTGGAGACTGATTGCGCTTTTGTGGTAGCGTCTCTTGCATCGGGGGACTATGACAGGTCTGCTATGCGTGACCTGAAGATGAAAGCGTTGAGCATCTCGAAGTTGATCAACAATCTTCAATTGTCAAAGATTAGCCGTTCGGCCAATAAGGTGGCACACTTAATCACTAACTATAGCTTTGACAATAGATTAGATGGCATTCTTGTAAATAACATTCCACCCTGTGTGGTGAATATTGTATCGAATGAGTGTACTGGTGTGGCTGGTTAATTAATAAAAGGTGGTGTTAAAAAAGTATAAATTTGGTCAAACACTTTGCAAACGATTGACAGGAGTAAAAAGGACCAGAGGGAGTATCATGCATGCGGAGTAGGCAAAAAAAATTGCTTGTCTAAAAAAAAGGCAAAAAAATGCTCATTTATAGCCGGTCGAAGTCTCAAAGGGCGCGACTGTGCGAGGGAGGCGAAGGTCGTGGGAGGCGCGACGTTTGACGGAATTAAGTGAAGTTACATCCACGCGCCGGCATGGCGTGCGAATAGGCATAAGCTATACCGTCAGGCCTACGATATGGGTCTAGTAGACATGACATCTAGTGGGTCCCGCATAGTTCTCGAGAACTCTTTGGGGGCTTGCAGCCGTTTATCCACCGGGCAAGCCAGCAACCCCACGCCGTTCGCACGCCCTACTCGTCCCCGTCTTCTACCTTACAACAGTTCGCTCCCAGTCGTCCCGTCCTTTCACATTAGTTCGCTCCCAATTTTTTTGCGGGGTACAACAGTTCAACTTCTCCTAACCCTCCTCCAAAATCCATGGCCTCCCAAATCTCCATGGTCGCCGCTGAGTACCAGGTTAGAGCCATCACCGGCGATCAGTTCATCGTCATCTACACACGTGGATCCGAGACGGTGAAAGCATGGCTTGCTCGCTTCCTACGCATGTTCAACAGTTCAACGGATGAGTGGGTCGCTGGGCTAGATGTTGAGTACACCACAGTCCTGGGACGAGAGAAGGAACTAAAGGACGAAGAGAGGAAGAAGCCCGCCGTGATCCAGGTTTGCGTACATAACGTTTGCTTGGTCTACCACATATGCCATGCCGACGTTGAGTGCCAGGATTTTAAGAACTTCCTCAAGGACAAAAGAGTGAAATTCGTTACTGTAGGCTTTAAGAACGACAGGAATGTCCTGCGTCGGATAGGTCTTGTTGTAGGCCAGCCCTTCGATCTCCAGAAGGCAAGCCTAGTGTCCTCCTCTCAACCTTCAATGCTGACCCTGGCAACAGCCATGATTGATCCTTCGTACGCTAAACTGAAGAAACCTCATCACGAGTTTCATCATGCATGGGAGTCGAAGACATTAGATGAAGATCACATCCTGTACGCAGCAATGGATGCCTACCTTTGTTTAAATATCTACAAGGGTTGGATGAAGAAGCAGAGCCCAGTTTTCGGTTCAAGCAAAGAAGCATCGGCGAAGAGGAAGAGGAAGAGGGACGAGGACGAAGTCGAGGACGTGGACTCGGACTCCGAGTAGGTGGCAGTGCCGTCGCTCATGCTGGTTCTACTGCAGTGTCAAGCGGACTAGTTGCTTAGTTTATTTTCAAGGGTGTGTTGTGCTGAGGCCCCAGCAGAACTATGTTTATGTTCTTTCTCGTTATTTGAACTCTTTAGTACGTACAGTAGTACTAGTACTATGTCTTACTACTGTTCTTCTTGCAGTTGGTACTACTGCTCGTATCTTCGTGTTCCTACTGTACTTAATACGTTCGTACTTGTAGTATAATTTGGGTCAGTCGATTTGTGAAAGAAGTTCGACGGAGCGAAGGAAGAAGACGGCAGAAGAGGTGGAAGAAGCCCTTCTAGCCATCCATGTTGCATCAAACGGCTCACATGAGTCGACTAACCCA
This sequence comes from Triticum aestivum, assembly GCF_018294505.1. NCBI lineage: Eukaryota > Viridiplantae > Streptophyta > Magnoliopsida > Poales > Poaceae > Triticum > Triticum aestivum. The sequence continues at coordinate 580,017,113 of NC_057799.1, read as the reverse complement.
AATTGCTCCTTTAGATTGCAGGATCCACATGGCATTCAAGGTCTCGAAGGTAGATTCCGCGTCCGCACCCGGTTTGCGGGCTCGACGCGCGCGCGACCGGCTTCCGCTGCGACAGCCACCATGCGTGGCTCCTCCGCGCGGGCGGAGGCGACAATGACACGCTAGTTCCTCCTCGCCGGCGTGCTGGAGCACGCGCTCGTCCTCCTCTTCGTACGCTGCGTGCATAGACGCGGCTCCTCCAGCTGCTTGCGTGCTTGGCAGCGCGGCGGCATCGCGAGGAGGGACTGCAGACGACGTGAGCGGGCGAGCCTTCGGCTTCATGGCACAGGGATGGCGGCGACACGGCGGTGATGGGCGAGAAATTGTTGGCCGGAGTAGGCGGGCACAGTCATGCGCAACGGCGGCGGCGGCATATTGATGAGTGCGCGTGTGGGAGCTTACTTTAGTTTTATATATAAGGTTGGTCAAACTTAAAAGAAAACCGTACTAGTACACATAAACATTAGACTTAGGCAGCGCTTTAATTAGTTAGTACCACAACCACGATACGGAATCCTGTGCAAGCGCGTGAACCGCGGCCGCGCGGTCGATCGAACGGTGCGTCACCGTGTCGCACTCGAAGGACATCCACCGAACCTTTTTGTGTGTGTGAAAACAATCCTCGAATATTACTCAACTTTTTTTCCTGTGGAAGTTCTTGACGCTGCAATATTTCCATATATTTGAATTTAGCTCCAGTTCGTGTTTATTTGGATTTGGACGTTTTAGGTGCGCCCTAGTTTTTTTTAATACTGATTTTGTGTGTGTGACTGAGAGAGAACGTGTGTATGTGTCCATATGTGTGTTGTGGCGGAAGGGCAATGTGGAGACGGTGTGCGTGTGATACAGACATAGAGAGGTGTGAATGTGCAAATGATCATGCATGAGAGAGATATAGACAGATGCCGATACATTGTGTATACATGAGAGAACGGTCTTCTAGTTTACTTTGTGTGTGTGTGTGTATGTGAGTTTGAGCATGTTGTGAAGTACTATAGACCTTGTATACATCTTGGGATTCGACAATGATTGTAACTATTGAATTGTATAGGCCATTACATTCGAAGTCAATAGCCTAATATATTTATTTCACAATTTCAACAAATGATTAGTTCACTACAAACTAAGAAAACAAATGTGTACTCCCTCCATTTTTATTTAAGTCCGCGTATTAGCATTGGTCAAAGTCAAGTTTTGTAAACTCTCAGAAAGCTTATAACAAAAAATATTAACATATACAATAACAAATAAATACCATTAGATTCATTATTGAATGTACTTTCACATCATACATATTTGTTATGGTGAATGTTTACATTTTTCTATAAACTTGGTCAAACTTTAGGAAGTTTGATTTTGGTCAAACCTAATATGCAGAGTTTACTACTACTACTCGCTAGTTTCTTAGCCGAATCACTCAACACGCCACACGGGGAGTCCAGTGTCACAAAATTTTGAGGTCGGCGGGAAAATCTCCCGCGACCCTGATTCGAGCAGTGGGAAGTTACCATGATAGCCTTCGGAACAGGCCTGCGGATGACGCTTGGTAGGGGGCTGTTTTCGTAACTTCAGGTTCACCCTACCTAGCCAACCCCAGCCCGGCACCCAGAGTAGTACACCTGAATACTCCCCATTTTCTATCCCCACCGCAAAATAGACTTCTCCACGGCACCGCAGCCTTCGTGCTCCTCCCCTTTACATCGGCGCACTCGTCCACCGCAGCGCATCTACCTCATCGATGACCTCGTACGTCGCACTGGAGCCGGTCCACCGTCGTCGTCGTACATGGAGCCTCTTCCCCGGCATCGTCTTCCACGGTCTCGGATCTGCTTCCCGAAAGCAGACGCCAAGCGCAGAAGTACCACCGTCGTGGACAATGAACTGACTCCCGTTGCCGACCATGACTCACAGAGGCCGCCGCGACCATTGTTCTCCACCTCGATTGGTAATGTGTGTATTGAATCACTTAGCAGTACATGTGCAGTTCCAATTTTGTTCATACCTACCCTTCAAATTTCCTGGGTGCTACTGTTCCCCTAAAAGTAATTGGCTATAGCCTCCATTGTCCAACAGAATATCACCTTGTAATTGTGTGTCGCTCCTGTATCGCGCTGTGCTTGGGTAGGTTTTTCATCTGCAACCAGTAGTGTGGCAAATGATGGAAAGGTTTTTAGAACTAGCAAGATGCCCATGCGTTGCACACATCAAGATGCATTTGTATGAGTAGTTTATCTTGTGGGAGAAAAGGATGAACGAGGGAAGGCCTTATTTGCAAATCTAGAGAGGGGTATGGGTATCTTTTTGCAAAATTCCCATTTGTTTCCTTCCTATCTATCAGATATAAATCGGACGACCTATATTGCAAGAAAAAAAGTATAGAGAAAAAAAAGTAGACAGTAAAGGAAGTAGACATAAATATTAAATATAAAATATAAAATAACTATAACAGTAGAGAAGAGAGTAGAGATAGCAGAGACGTCGGAAAAGGATCGCGCGCGTGCAGAAAAAAGCGGCCGGGCGTGCGCTAGTTTTGGCGCGTGGCGTCCGGCGCGCTTTATAAAATCCAACGCCCTCCCATCGCTCTGTGCCTTGCCACCGCTCTCTCCCCGCTCTGTGCCTCGCCACTGCTCTCTCCCCGCTCTTTTTCGCCTCGCCGCCGCCGCGCCACCATGCCACTGAGTCACCGGGAAATTTGGGGATACCGCGGCGTCCGCGCTCCCCTCCGGCCGCTTCTCCGCCGAGATCCGGTTCCGCGGGATGCGCCTCAGCCTCGGCAATTTCGACACCACCAACGAGGCCGCCCGCGCATACGACGGGGCAGTGTGGCGCCTCCGGTGGCCTCATAGAACATTGAACTTCCCCAACGTGCCGACGCGGGAGCGGGCGCAGGAGCTCGCGCCTTTGCCGCGGCTTAGCACCGACGAGGATCGTCGCGACAACCGGAGGCGGGAGCACCGTCTCGGCATCGCCGAGATGGACAAGGAAGCCATGGCGCTGTGGCGCCAACACTTCCCGCAGGACATCATCAAAGAGCGCGAGTTCTACGCGCAAAGGAGGGCGGAGAGGGATAAGAGGAGGGCGGAGCGAGCCGCCTATCGCGAGGACAAGCGTAGGCGAAAAGCGGACGCTCAATTCAACATGAGGCTAGGAGCAGCGTCGCCTTGGAAATCCGACGACGATCGGTATCTTCACGCCTACAGTCAGACGTCGGAGGAGGACATCACCGAGGAGGAGTCGGACGACGAGGAGTAGTTGAATTATCTTTTTTTTATCTATCTATGCTGAGAACTATCCTCTACTCTCTAGTATCTACTTCTCGATCTCAGCACTGTAAACGCTTTTTAAAGCGCCGCGCGTTGCGATTCTGTTGGAGATGCTCTAACATGGCCGACGAGTGCTTTAATGTTGCCCACAAGATGCGCGAGTATTACTAGTAGTATATTTTTCTTTCCATGTTGAGATTTTAAAACCACGAGTGCGAACATGCAGAGGAGCAATGAAGACCAAACACGGGATATTCGGGACATCTTCAAGGAGCGTGGCAAGTTAAAGAGGAGCTGCACCGAACCTGTAAAACGAGCTTTGGTAAGTAACATCCTTTCAATTACTTTCGTGTAGCCTCGTGTTCTTCGATGTGTATATGTTGTAGTTTCTGTTTCCCTGAAGCGTGGTGTTCTTCGATGTGTAATAAGAAGAGTCTTAATCGTCCTAATGCTTTTGGTTTTAGCTTGATGTAGGAAGTGGGTGTTCTCACCTTGTAGTCTGTTTTTATTTTATTTTTCCTTTTGAATTCACTTCTCCGAGTTCTGTTTATCTGGCTTCTACTAAATGGATCTAGGTTCCTTTGAGTATTGATCTAAAAAAGAAGTAACTTCATGTCAGGATGCAGTTCCTGCGAGGAGGGAAGTATGGTCAACCTCGAGATCATGTTTCCCTAATGATGTTGGATTAGACACAAGGTGCAAATTCCCAGATGATGCTGGATTACACACAAGCCAGGTGGAGTCGTCAGCTGTTCGTGTCCTCGTGGCATTAGTAAAGGCTGAAAGAAAGCGTGCAGCAGCCCTTGAGAATGTAGCTGAGTTCCTGAAGAAGCGAAAAGAGCAATCAGATGCTCTCTTCACCCAAGCCAAAGAAGAGATGGAAGAAGCCAGAAATAAGCTAGCAGAGGCAGAGCAGGCTAGGCGTCTCCTGCTATCTAAAACTGTTGTCAATACAAAATTTCCTTCATAATAGCTAGGTTCAAATGTTTATCCAGTCAGCATGCCTGTTGTGATGTCCGTGCATCTACTGATGTGGCACAAAATGTTTTTTTCCGGGTCATGTAATAACAGCAATTACTTTCCAAACAATAACAGACGAAGCATTGGACATGGTATAGTTCACGCGCAAGCCCGACATTCCAAGTTCAACTTCCACATCAAACTCATGTTCACAGATATCTGCACATTCATACATAATGTCCACAACCATGATTCACTTCAAAGCCAAAAAAATGTGAGGAGAGTTATAAATAAAGAAAATCCTCTACTAGTTCCTGCTACCAGTGTGAGCACAACAAGTCAAGACCATGCGTAAATTAATTATATTTTAGTCATTTTTGTGTTCTAAAATGCCTGCCGGCTCACGGAAGGACGTGTTGCCGGCACACGCGCGGATTCAATGAAGGCAGGCGGGGCAGTCTTAAGCTGGTTGCACGCGGCGAGGAGGCGTGCTCAGCCGGGCCTGCAGCGAGTGCGGCCCTCTTGGCCGACGCGCCGGTTCAATGCCTGCGCTATGAGAGGTCGCGTCCGTGTCAGAGCAATCACTCCCTCCAGTCCTTTTTTGTTTGGGTATAACAAAATCTCGTTTTCCATTCACATTTTACAAGTAAAATTCGTCGACAAACTTTGACCCAAAGTACGATGCGGACTAGTAAACCAGAATGGAGGTAGTAGTTTTTTTAATCAAAGAAGGGTTTCCCCTTCCGATTTTCATTACTGAAAACCAGCATCTAAATCTAAACCATAGTATTTGCCTAGAACTACCAGGTTCAACATCTCGCAACATAAACCCATACAACCTCCATGGCAAAAAAAACCATACAACCATACGCCAAGGAGGTACGTAGTACTATGAATTCCATTTTCGCTCCATACCAATCGTTCTAAAAACTACTTACTACTTATAACGCGCCATTGAAAATCGGAACTCTTAACCCCGCCAAAAAATTGATATTTTAAACGTGGCTACTCGATCTGTGGCAACTGGCGAGCCACCGCGCTCCAAGTCGTTCACCTGTGGTCCCGACCATCAACTCCTACGGATCAAATTATCACGCGAGCTGACTATTCCTACAAAGGTGCTCCACCACGTACCCGGTACCCGCGAATGTATCGTGCACCTAGGGTTTTAGGGTTTATTTGTTAACGTCGCCTTTACGTAACACTCATGTGTGCGAGACATCGAGAGGCCGACTGCGTGCGTGCGCCTCTTCTCTTCGTATATGTACTCCACCGTTTGTCTGGTGTCCAAAAAATTATAATAACTACTAGCAATGTGCCAATGCGTTGCCACACGATCAAAGTAGATTAATACATATTCACCGATTTGATAGAAAAAATTCTATTTTTGAAATACGTATATCACTAAAAATATGTTATGTTTCACTCAAAATATATTCCTTTGGCTGTTTTGATGAGATAAGGGAGGAATGTTGTTGGTTCCGAGATTCGAGAAGTTGTATATGTCTAATTTCTACTCTTACTAGCAAGATGCCCGTGCGTTGCACGGAACATCAATATCTTGTGGGAGAAAAGGATGAACGAGGGAAGGCCTTATCTGCAAATGTGGTGAAGAGTGCGGGTAAATTGCCATATTTTCCTTCCTATCCGTCAGATATAAATCGGACGACCTACATTGCAGGATGGCAGGCCCACCATCATCACCAACTCTATTTTTTATCCCTACTCTTATGAAAAGCATTGTCGGTGATGATCGTGTGCCTGCCATCCTGCAATATAGGCCGTCCGATCTATATCTGATGGATAGGAAGGAAACTATGGCAATTTTGCAAAAAGATACCCACACCCCTCTCCACATTTGCAAATAAGGCCTTGCCTCGTTCATCGTTTTCCCCCACAAGATAAACTACTCATACAAATGCATCTTGATGTTCCGTGCAACGCATGGGCATGTTGCTAGTTGTTGCAAAAAGCCCATGTGTGTGTGAGAGAGAAGGAGAGTGGAGGAGGACGGAGTGCATGTGTGACAAAGACACAAGGAGTGTGTGTGCGATAGGTATGAGCTTAAAATGAGGCGATAGTGTGTGTGTGCACGATCGAGAGGGCGTGTCTCAAGAAGGGAAGAAAAATCTACATAGATACAAGGAGTGGGAGAGATACATGTATGCGATGGTGGAAGCATGAGTGTGCGGGTGTATAAACCTATCTAGAGGCTAGCTAGTCGATAACTGTTTGTGAGAGAAATACGAGTCGGGGTGCGAAAGCGAGAGTTTTGTGTGTGTGAGAGAGAGACGGTAGTCGGGAAGGGGAGTGGAAGCAGGAGTTGTGTGTGCGTGTCTGTGAGAGAGAGAGAGGAGACGGTAGTCGGGGTTGTCTGATCGGTAAACAAATGAATAATGTCAGTCTGGGATGGAGACGAAGAGGAGACCACAACAAATGTTGTGTCTACAGGAGAGAGAGAGAGTAATTTTAGTGGTATGAGTCATATGTAGAGACATATAGGGTGTGTGAGAGAATCCCATAGAGAGAAAGACAAAGTGAAAGACGAGTGGAGACTGTGTGTGTGGCGGTGAAAAAGAAAGCTTAGGTACCGAGTGATACCAGAGAACAGTAGAGACGTGAGAGATAATGAAAACCGTGTAATGTATAATGATAGGGAGAGTGTGACACTTCTCAAGGGAGACGTCGAGAGACCATGTTTGCAAGGATATGAGAAACATGAAGTGAGCGTGCGGGTGAGCTGGAGAAAAGAGAGTGATAGCTACCTGAAGGAGCATGCATGCGAGAAAGATGGGCGTGAAAGGAGTGAACAAAAAAGGGATTCAAATATTTGAATTCGAGATGATGATACATGTAATCCATACTCGAACCAAAATTGATCTATCAAACATGCATACTCATATGAATTCACGCACATCTATGTTATTTAATATGTAGATATTACTGATCCATACATTTTAGTAGAACATAATTTGGTTAAAAAATTTCGAATTCAACCTTAAGATTTCGAGATCGTTGTATTTGTAAATCATATTATACATATAGAGGAGCAGAATTCTTTGTTGTGCTTTTGAAAGTATATATAAAAAATGATGTATATAGAATGTAATTCCAATTGAAAATGGATCCCGCCCGAAAAAAATAGAATACAAACGGGATTCAAATTGAGTTGGCACGGTAAACGTGCACTCTGCAAAATTTGAACGAAGCGTGGAAAGTCGCAGTAACCGCTCGAAACCAAAATCTGCGAGATGGAAATCACTACTGCCTATCCTTGCCACGCAAAGCCTATCTGCTGGATTTCTATAGGTTTTGATAGGGGTAGGTTTGTAATTTCACCCAAATGTGACGTAACCGCCTCTCACCCGGATTCATACACGGTGGGCGCCAAAACACAGTGTGTCCTCGGCCGAAATCGACTCCCTCCCCGATTCATATTCATACACGGTGGGCGCCAAAAACAAACTCTCGTCGGCAAATATTCGGTGTATGCGAGATTACCGTCCTATCCCCAACCGACTAATGTTGCTGTGATGTAGTAGAAATTTGAAACGGGGGCTAAGTTTGTAAGTTTCCTCGCATTTGAGACAAGCGCGCCCTGAATACATGGTTCCCCCTTCCTCTCTACCTCCCTTTTCCCCATTCGCACTGGGCGCCAAAACACCCTCTCCACCCCACCCTCCTCCGTCTGCCGCCGTCCGCCACCCCATCCACCGCCGTCCTCCTCCACCATGCCGGAGCTGATACCCCGACGCTGCCGTCCATTACAAGAGATCGACCTCTCTCATCCACGGCTTCGGACCGGGATCCTTGCATCCCGTCCTCTCGCTTCATCCCCGCCGTCGTCCACCTTGCCGGCGCCGCTCCTACGACCGCCTCGTCCACCGCGCCCCGCCGCCACCGTCTACCCTCCTAGATCTGCTTCCACACTGCCGACAGCCATCGCTACCGCAGCACCGTCAAATTCTCAGCAGATGCGTACACGGCGCCGCACCATAGGCGGTACTCTTTCGTATCTGCTCAACTTATTTATCGCAGCAAGAAAATAGATCGCCACTTCTTTACTCTGATTTCTTGTCTTTGTTGCGAAGTCGCCTTTGTCCGGTTTGCACCTTCAGATCCGCCATGGCACGCTCAACACTATACTCCCAATGCTTATGGTTTTCCCCTTTTATATTCCACACTAGTTAAATCACAGTAGACTAAATTTCAAAATTGGGTCAGTCGATTTTTCAGAGCTTGCCGGAGTTCGCCGGTGCGATCGAAGGGGCTCGGGTGGTTGTGGGGCCTCGCCGAACGAAGAAAACTCAACGCGGGTGGGGGTTGGGGCAGGGGTGGCGGAGGAACACAGGCGATGGGGGCCGGTGGTCCGGCCGGCGGCCCGTGCGGTGTTCTGTATGGGAAGAATCAGAGACGAGGAAGAAGAAGGGTTAGGAGACGTAGGATCTTCGTCCAACCGCCTGAAATGGTCGCGAGACAGCTGGGAGTTGCATTCTTAATGCGCTCTGGTTCATCATGTGTGGGCACTGCGCAACCAACATTTTATTATCCAAAATCTGCTTGCTCTTCTTTACCATGTTCCTCTTCCGTTCTTCTTTAATATGTACTCTCTCCGTTCCCAAATACAAGTCTTTGTATAGATTCCACCATGGACTACATATGGAGCAAAATGAGCGAATCTACACTCTAAAATGTATCTAGATACATCTGTATGTGATCCATAGTGGAAATCTCTACCAAGACTTATATTTTGGAACAGAGGGAGTATGATAGTAGTACAGTATGTTCCTTGTACTGAAGATGAGCAGGCACATTTGTAGTGTAGAGGTCTATACGGTCGGTTGTGATGGACGCTTTGAGCCTCTTTGATTCGTAGGATCTTGTAAGCATAGGAATAGGATTTGTAGTGGCCTGCCCACTTGAATCCTATAAGAATAGCAAGGAAATGCGGGGAGCTATGTCGCCTTTTAGAGTTACACTGATATTAACAGTACCGCACCTTCACTTGAAGAGAGCTGGTATCCGAAGCCTTTCTAGCCGTACCGGCAATACTAGCACATATATTCCAGCTAGTTCCACTTTGCTGATTTTACTCTGATGCTTAAGGTTTTCCCGTTATATCTACACTATGATCTGTGTAGCTGCTTTGTGTCGCACTAGCAGCAGTCCACTCTTGAAGCTAAACACTACAATGACTTACATAATTGGCACCAAGGCATTGAGTGCCATTCTGGATGCAATGAAACTCATACGCTCCCCACCTGTTGATTCTTGTTCAAAATATGATCCTAATGACTATTCTAACCTCGAGGAGTCAAAGGCAGATGGCCTGTCCTGTTCACCCATCAAGGTGCCTGTTCTAATTTGGCAATGTTTTATTGATTGCGGGTATCTAGCATATGTTGTCTTGCATTTCTTCTACTTTGTTGCACCGCCATCTGCTTAGTTTACTCATCATATATGTCGAGATGCCATGCCCATCCATTATCAATACATATTCCATCTGTCATCATACCATGTTTTTCCACTCAAATGCTGTTCCTGTGCATCAGACATCAAAAAGGAAGAGGGTGATTGCCGAACCTGAAGGAGCACCAGCAAAGTCCTTGAAAAACATGGTGGTGCCGGAGAAATCAGACAGCACCCCACTTATATTGGCTGTACAACCAGTGACACAAAATGTAGGACCGACTCCAGCAGATTGTACCCATACTTCACTGGCCACACCACTAGCCCACCACACAGGACCTGCACTCCAGCAAAAGGTATACCTATTTCATTTGCCATAGCACCAGCTGTACCACAGAAAAATCCCACTCCAGAAAAAAGTACAGCAAGTCCACCGGCCGAAGACCTATCCCAACTGCAGAGACGGCCAATTCCTGCAGATTGGAACCCCATTCCATTTATTCCCGGTTTAAAAGACAATGCTTTCAATGTTGTTAGGGACTACGTGCATATATTCCCATCATGGGAAGATTATTGTGAAGACAAACACCATTTTCACATCTTCCTGTCCAACTTACGTGTAAGTGCTATTATTCATGGTTATTATTTTCCTATTTTCTGTTGATTGAACACATCAATAATTTACATTACATTGTTGTAACTAGGCGAGGGTCAATCTGGATAGTCATGACGAGCAAAGCTTGCTTGTGCTTTTCAAGGAAGCATTGCAGCAATATCGGTGTTACCTGAGGAAATCACACTTTGATGGCAAGTCTATAAACGAATTTCCGGTGAAGTCTCATGTGCTAAATTTAGAAGACATTGAATGGAAAAACATTGTTAGGCACTGGTCTCGTTCCCAGGATGAGGTACTATCTATGAAATCACATGACAATTTGAACTTCTACTTTTCCGCATGTACCTTACGGATCTTTTTTGCAGGAAATCTGCTCGAAGAAGAATTCCGGTTTGACAAGAACAACAGGATATCGCAAATATGCTGCCCGCTGCTTTGCTCTTGTTAGTACCTGTTGTCCTGTATCACTGTACTTGCATACATACCTGGTTCATTATGTGACAGCAGTATGCATGATAGCTTGCTTATCAATTGTTCGCTCCAAATTATCTGATCTGTATGAATGGTTACATTAGTGTAGAATATATCCAATGCCAATGTTTTTTAGCTCTGCATTGTTCTTGTAAGTACATGCTGTCCTTTATCAGTGTACTTATAATGACAGGTAGTTGTTCATGTACCATCACTCTGCAGCTTATTTTCCTTTGCCCTCCATTTTCTACACATCAGATCTATATTTACTCTTACCATAAGGTTGGTACTGAAGAAGTTTAGCTGTGCATTGCTCTTGGCTGTACCTTTTGCCTGTATCGCTGTACTTACATTTATAGCTACTTGGTTATGTAGCATCACTCTTCATCTTATCTTAAATATTCTCCATTTTTTCGTATATTATCACATCTATATTTACTCTTAACAAAATATAGAATAAAGGCAATGCTTTTGAAGAAGATTCTGTGGTAAACTTTTTGAATTGCCCCCCTATCAGCATGGACAAGGCCTTTATAGAGCCTGTCTTCACCAATAATGTAAGTTTCTCCATCTCAAGCCTTCAAACTTTGTTGTATATATTTGGTTAGGCATGACTGCAACAGCTGTTTATTTTTGGTGTTTGCATCAAATTGCTTGTTTAAAGTTTATTATGTAGTTCATAAACAAAAGTTTGTCCTTTCTCAATTTAAGTTTTCAGTTATACAACCAAGTTCCTTCTTCATACCATGTAAATTAAACTATACAGAGCAAGTGATCTTCTTTTGCACTGCATGTATGCTTCTGTTCTTCATCCGTAATCCAATGGTGTGGTGAACCTACCCACTACATCACAATGTCATATTCTGCAATGTCTTAACTATGAACAATGTCATATCATTCTACTATTATTTAAACCGTCTCTTTATTTGCCAATCTGAAATGGTATAAATTGACAGCACACTAACCATTGATACTTATGAGTTCTTGATCTGTAATCCAGTGGTGTCGTGAAGCTGCCAACTCCTTCACAATGTCATTTCCCGCCATGTCTTGACCTGAACAATACCATATTGTGTTAATGCAATTTTAAACTGTGTCACTTTATTCGTCAGTAAGAAATGTGATGAATTGTCAGCACTGATACTTTTATGTGCAAAACCTGTCATCTGTCTACTTGTTTATCTTTCAGAGTGAGGAAGATATAAGTGTTAAACGGGCCCTTAACAGGCCAAAACTAATATCAGGCCGAATTACTAAGTGGGCCTTTAGCAAGTGGGCCCAAAAGCATAGTGTCCAGTTGACGGGCCGAATCTGATATGGGCCATAATTGAGCCCAAAGCCTCTTAAAGGGCCGGACCTGATCTGGGCCGTAATTTGGCCCAGAACGTGGTAGGCTTTTAACGGGCCGGATCTCATATGGGCCACTATTAGGCCCGGAGCGTGGCAGGCCATTAATGGACCGGATCAAATATGGGCTGGCATTTGGCCCAAAACATGGTAGCCAGTTAATGGGCCGGCCTACTAGGGTCCTCAAAATCTTGTGGGCCTACAGCTGGGCCGACCCATTAATGTCGGCAAAATCTCGTGGGCCTTTAGCTGGGCCGGCCCATTATGATCCGGAAGAATCTTGTGGGCCTTTACCTGGGCCGGCCCATTATGGCACACAAAAATCTTGTGGGCCTTTACCTGGGCCGGCCCATTATGGCCCGCAAAATCTTGTGGGCCTTTAGCTGGGCCAGCCCATTATGGTCCGCAAAATCTCATGGGCCTTTAGCTGGGCCGGCCCATTATGGTCCGCAAAATCTTGTGGGCCTTCAGTTGGGCCGGCCCATTTAAACTTGATGGGCTGGTCCACGTATCAACATATCATAGGCGCGTCTCGCCCATTGGATGAGTGACACCTGTGCCTACGCGGACCTGACACGTGTCTCCTCCAGCCAATGATGATTTTACACGTGGAAAATCCCCATTGGTCGGGGCTGTTAACGGGTTATCGGATCCCAAACCCGACCCGATAGCTTAACGGCGTTCCGTTACGGTGGATGCCACGTGTCGGTCACCCTTGACGAAAGCACTTCTGTGACGCGCGATTTATCGTCATGGAAGCGGACACTTCCGTGATGATAATTTTGGTAATGTCATGGAACACTTCTACGACAGCACAGGTATGACTATCTTGATTCTGTCATAAATTTGTCATGGATGTACATGCATGACAAAAAACGCGACCTACTGTGACAAACACGTATCATCATGGAAGTGTATTTTTTTGTAGTGATGGCAAGTTGCCCCATGCTGTAGTTGCATAAGAGTCTCGGGCAAAAATTACCCATCAAGAGGAAGCCATGGTTCAGGGACAAGATTTTAATTTCTTTATAAATCACCTCTTGCATGAGGTTGGTAGAGCATTGCACTCTTCTTTTATAATTAACAGATGCTAATTTTTACGCTGGTCTTATTGTTAACATTACTCTTAGCTTTAACTACCATAGCCCCGTGCAAATGCGTGGACAACATAATAGTAATATTTTTGGGGGAGCAAGTGTTTTCCATATTTTTTTCATGATGACACATGATCAATTTATTAAATATTTAATATGGTGGTAATTGCACTGGCTTTTTTTAGCTATGCATCACACACCTCATGTTGATCTAGCTTTCAACAACATAGAACACCAATGCTTTTCTTTCAACTAACTAGAAAGAGAAGGGGGCTCTTACGCGACTAGGTCGAGGAAACCTCCACATAAGTTCAATTGAAGATTTACAGCAATTTCTTCAAGACTTTGAGGCACCTGCGACAAGTTGCTCTAAGAGGAAGGAGTTGACTTACTTTCAATTCCTAATACAACAAGAGCGGATTTTTTTTGCACATAAAGAAATAAAGAATTCATTGCAGATCTATTACGAAAGTTGAAAAAACACAATGGCCTCTACGACAGAAGAGGTTCTTCCCCGTTTCTGCCCGGATGATTCCATCACAAAGCCGCTCCCAAATTAGCCTGGTTCCAAGATGTAGAATCCATGTTGAATCACCACTTAGTGGGATTATTAGGACTTGGGTCTCTTTCTTGGATGGGGCACCAAATTCATGTATCTTTACCAATTAACCAATTTCTTGACGCTGGGGTGGATCCTAATCTGGTTTGCAAACCTATCTTTGCCCTCCGCGGTCTTAGGCTTCGGTGGCATTTATCACGCGCTTCTGGGAGACAATGAACTAAAAAAAGTGTCCTTTCTCGATACATAACATTGTAGGCAAGTAGGGTGTAAGTGATTATGCTAGAAGGGTCAAGTGGAGATGATAGTGTTTCATCTCTTCCTATGCTTTTTTCCATACTTTTCTTGCAGTACTTCAGTAAAGCTACCCCATTTTAATAACATAGGGATTCGAGATATCAGCATTTTCACAGGTCCTTATCGAGCTACAGTAGAATCATATTCGAGTATAGCATCATTCAGTTGGAGTTCTGAAATAATCTGGATCCCCTTTGCTATTTTAGCAATCTCTGCTGCTCAGTTTCATCCCTTTCTGAGGTAGAAAACCCATCCATATATGTACGAGTGAGAGATGTCTTCCTTCCCGGAGAACCGTCTTCTCTCCCTCCTTAGGAGATCTAGGTAGAGGAGGTAAAAAAATAGATACCGTCTATTCTATTAACTAGTCATCAAAAAGCAACCTATATCGAGGTCAAGTGATAGGTTGAAGTGGACTATTAGATCCCCGGTTTACCATTAGAACGAAAGCTTAGCCGCCGACGTCGATGTGTTAAGAACATAGGATATATTCGGTGAAAGTCAGTAAGAAGTAGAGTGAATTCTGAAACTCCAGCATTTTGGCCCGGATAGAATGGGTCCTCAAGCTTAGAATCATTTGGCCTAACCTTTAAGAATAGTCAACATCTTTGCATCTGGGTCGTACTAAAGGCAGGTAGACCGAACACACGGCACCTGTCCCAATGACTGGTACACTGACGGTGGCTTATTGGTTCCTTCCTCCCTTCCATCCTCAAGTCTTACTTTCCCAACCAATTAAGTTCATCTACTTTCAATTGATTACTCCAGAGAAGAATCATTCTGAGCGAGTACATAAGTATTCCACATAAGAAATCCATTCTAGAAAAAAATACAATTAGAATGGCTCTTAATAGAAAAACTTGGGGTTTGGAATTTAGAATCAAATAAAAAACAAACTTAATGGAGTAAGTTATTCTGATCTTGCTACTGTAAAAAAATATGCGAGGCCTTCAGCATTGTCAATTTATCCAGAACTTCTCTCATTTCCTCAGTGAAACAAGAATCTTTTTTGTTCAAACAAAAGCGCTTAGTTTAGCCTTTGTTTCCTCTGTGCTGCATGTTCTTTAAAGATTCATCCAATCGAATCCCAACTCCCTTTCTTTTGGATTTCCATTCTATTTAGATATGGTGTATGTAGATGTAATTCTTATATAAAGAAAACTTTCTCGTTTCACTTTGTCTCACTTTTTCTAGAGATCTTGGGGTGGGCTTACTACTTATATGCTTTCAGCAGTTACCCTCTCCGCACTTGGCTACCCAGCATTTACCGTAGTCCCGATAACACCAATGGGCATATTAGATTAATATTATTGAATTTAAGTAAGAATAAGTCATACAAGAAGAAGTCGGGGACTGGAATGAAACTTCTCAGAAATGATAGCAGATTTGGTACCATAGCTGAGGCGAATGCTCGTTGACATGATCCAAAATTTAATGAACGTTGCAAGATATATTTATTTAGAACAATAGGCTTAGACTTGTGCTCTCTGGATCACCCCTATGATGAAACAAATCCCCTATTATGTCCCCCAGATTTGCACATTCTTCATCCCGTTTTGCCAGCGAGATGATACGTCCATTTTGCATCATATTTTCCTACTGTTAATTATGATGTTTTTATCAATAATAATGCTTTTTGGAGTAATTCTAATGCCTTTTCTCTGATAATATGCAAGGTACACACAAAGTGGAAGAATTCTGGCAGCTGGAAATCTGGACCTAAAAAAGCTACGTCAGCCTACCTATTCCGCAGAACTCCAAACAAGCTGAAACTTCACGGAGAATTTTGATGGAATATTTGAAGAATATTGGAGCAAACTACCAGAGGGGCCCACCAGGTGGACACAACCCACCTGGGCGCGCCAGGCAGCCCAGGCGCGCCCTGGTGGGTTGTGCTCACCAGGCCCACCTCCGGTGCCCATCTTCTGGTATATAGGTCATTTAGACCTAGAAAAAAACAAGGAGAGGACTTTCGGGAGGGAGCACCGCCGTCTCGAAGCGGAACTTGGGCAGGAGCACTTTTGCCCTCCGGCGAAGCGATTCCGCCGGGGGAACTTCCCTCCCGGAGGGGGAAATCATCGTCATCATCATCACCAACAACTCTCTCATCTTGGGGAGGGCAATCTCCGTCAACATCTTCAACAACACCAACTCATCTCAAACCCTAGTTTATCTCTTGTGTTCAATCTTGTTACCGGAACTATGGATTGGTGCTTGTGGGTGACTAGTAGTGTTAATTACATCTTGTAGTTGATTATTATATGGTTTATTTGGTGGAAGATTATATGTTCAGATCGAATATGCTATTTAATACCCATGTGATCTTGAGCATGATTATCATTTGTGAGTAGTTACTTTTGTTCTTGAGGTCACGGAAGAAATCATGTTGCAAGTAATCATGTCAACTTGATATGTGTTTGATATTTTGATAGTATGTATGTTGTGATTCCCTTTGTGGTGTCATGTGAACGTCGACTACATGACACTTCACCATATTTGGGCCTAGGGGAATGCATTATGGAGTAGTTATTAGATGATAGGTTGTGAGAGTGACAGAAGCTTAAACCCTAGTTTATGCGCTATTCCGTAAGGGACCGATTGGATCCAAAAGTTTAATGCTATGGTTAGAATTTATTCTTAATATTTTTCTCGTAGTTGCGGATGCTTGCGAGAGGGTTAATCATAAGTAGGAGGTTTGTTCAAGTAAGAACAACACCTAAGCACCGGTCCACCCACATCAAATTATCAAAGTAGCGAACACAAATTGAATCAACATGGTGAAAGTGACTAGATGAAATTCCCGTGTACCCTCAAGAACGCTTTGCTTATTATAAGAGACCGTTTTGGCCTGTCCTTTGCCTCAAAAGGATTGGGCTACCTTGCTGCACCTTTATTACTACTATCATTACTTGCTCGTTATAAATTATCTTGCTATCAAATTCCTGTGTTACTTACAATTTCTGCGCTTGCAGACATTAGCTTGCTGAAAATCACTTGTCATTTCCTTCTGCTCCTCATTGGGTTCAACACTCTTACTTATCGAAAATAGCTACAATTGATCCCCTATACTTGTGGGTCAATACGGGACTACCAGG